>NW_027105232.1:1346317-1361557 GCF_000696795.3 Halyomorpha halys
CTAATAATAATAATAAATAATAATCTAATAATAATAACAAATTTGGAAATATACATAACAATGTAAAATTCCCAATAATTGATTTTGATTCACCAAATGAACATGTTTGCCTCTATTTGTTTTCTTAACTCCACATAATTTATTTACTTTACTACAATCTGAATTAGCAATCTATGTGTGTGCTTAGTAATAGGATTCTTGGTCTTATAATATTCTTTATGATCTTGTTTTTTATACTCATTATTATAGTAATTCACTAATTGTAAATTTGCAGCATCATTATTCACTAAAAATCCTTTCAGTTATTTTTAATAATTATCATTTTATTTCCATTTTAGTAATTGTTAATTAAAATAATTGTATCACTTTAGACCAATTCATATTGCACTTATATACCTTAAAAATTTTATAGCCTCCACAAGGCTCTAATAGTTTAAACTGTAATATTTACATTTTACTTATGTCTGTCATTTTTATATGAGTACCATAGCGTAATATTCAGATCATGGAAATATGGAAAAGCTTGTTCAATCGGAGTGATTGCTTTTAGTTCAGAAATGAATAAAACATTACTAATGAATGACATTGTTCTGCGCTGAACTCTCATTAATCTTAGCCATAAGAGTAGGAAATAGAACCGATCATATTTTAGAAGCAATAATGCTAGTTAAATATTTCTTTTATACTTTTCCGATCATCCGTAATATTAGATCCGAACCCCGACAGAGGTTGCGTAAGCAGCATATGTTCCGAGAACACCCGCATAGATAAAGAAGACCAGAGAGTAACAAAAAATGTTCAGAAATAGACCTTCCTTCCATTGGAGTGATAGACCTACAGGAAGGTGTGTTCGTGTTTATTGGAATCCTGTCTTAAATACCTTTCTTAAGTTATGAACTCATGACTGAGCTTCAAAAGATATAAGAGACATTACTAATAATTATCTGATATATTAAAATATAAATTAAAAAATTCTCCAGAAAAATATTCTCTATATTATATAAAAAAGTTTTTAATGATCACTGTGTAATATTTTATTTAAATCTCTCAGCGAATTGTTAAGTTTTCAATGAATAGTACTCAACAGTTAGAAAAGAAAACGAAGCAATATTGAGCGTGTGGACAACGAAGATTTATAACTACTACTATCTCTATTATAACATATAGCACTACAGAATACATGTAAATTATAGTTATACAATTTTAGCAACGAGTAGTACAATTAAATAACAGTTATATAATTTTTAAAACGGGGGAGGGGGGATTGGTCCGCTATTAGGCTAACAAGGGGTAACCTCATAGTTATTCAATAATAAAATATTATAAATTATTTTATGATGTCAGAATAAAATTATCAATTTAAAACTGAAAACAGAAAATTTTTTTAATACTAAATTTAAGATTTTTTTTTAATCCACCTAGTATATGGGTCAGTATAGCCTCCCACTACTTCTGACTTATAATTATATATACATATATATATATATATATTTTTTTTTATTGTCTTATGTTATTTTTAGAACTTTTTCATAAATAATCCTTTTTTTGTATATTTTAAAGGCGTACTTTTTTTTGGGGCATATTTAAAGGACGTTATTATCAATACTTCAAGACTAATGATATGATGAATAAAATTTAAGGAATGAACCGTTATTAAAATATAGCCGTACCAAGAGAGGAGTTTTTTGCATGCGCAAGCGACAGTAGTTGACGGACTTAATGCAATTGATATAACACCTATTTTACACTAATTCCAAACTTTTCTCCAAATTTAGACTAATTAGGAGAACCATTTTTGAAATATAGTTGTGCAAAATACGTTTATGAAATTATCAGCGAAAGTAGCTGTCTGAATCTGTTAAAATTGACATGGGATCAACGAGATAACCCGCACGGTAAACAGAATTACGCTGGCAAAGGAAATAAAAATATGATAAAAAAAACCTAAACATTTTTATGCGATTATTTTGAATTCATGACTTTTAAAACCGTGATACGTTTAACACATGTACTTAGCATAGGTTACGTATTTGCTATGGCCGGAATTTGATCCATGATTTTAAACTATAATTTTTCAAGCTGTTCAAATATTTACTTCTTTCATTGCAATCATGTGCAATAGGAAGGAATCTGTTCTAATTTTGTTTAATTTTGCAATGTGCAGTTAATAATATATATTTATATCTGAGTCCTTTGAGCTAAAAAAAAAAAATAATATTAATAAAATAATATTTGAAGTTATTAATCTTCTACTGGAAAAATTTCCGTCCACATATTATATGATATAAAATAATAACATTTTTTGATTAATCTTTTTTTCATATATACATAATTTTCTATGCATAATGAGGAGTTTTAAGGAAGGAGAAACAATTTATGTTACATGCTTATTTATAACTTAGCACTTCGGTAAAATGAGTTTCGCTAGGATAGCATATTAAATATGATATATAATGCATTGTTGTATAACATATCGAGCGCCTCTGAGTAGGGGTTGGCAACTCACGACTGAATATGAAAACCTTCAAGAGCTAAACAGAAACTGAATCCTTAAAAACGAAGCATTGCGAGAATAACTTTGAAGTGGTTGCTAAACGAAATTAAGTCAACATATCCACGTCTATTTTGAGACGTCTACTGAAACTGTTATTGAAAGTTGAGTGGTGTAACTAGAGGTATCTGGAGACAGTACTTATAAAAAATTGGAGGAAAAAAAAGAGAATTTCATTTCCTTGTGTTCCTCAAATTTGAACTAAATGCAGCCAATCATTGGAAGTGTGACACATCAGCATTCTTGTTTTGGATTTTTCTCAAGCTATTATGAAGCTAATTAATACTTAATTTTTTTTTTTATGAGTACTTGATAGGGAATTAGGGTTATATATTCGATTTTAATGTTTTTATGGATAAATAAACACTTTATCATCATTCACCTTACTTTAATCAGTAATTTATGCGACTGAATTCGAAATTGTGACCGTCGTGCCAAAAGAAAGGAAGGACCTGTAAGTCACAAAATATGAACCTGTAAATTTTCCAAAGATAGAGTAGGGCGTAATTGATTAGTATCGAAATTAATTTGGAATTTTTAAAATATAAAAACGTATTTAAGATATGCACTTATATAACTTGGAACTTTCAATACATTCCAACTAGTATATCAAAATGGAGAATTTCAGAAAAATTTCACTATAAAGTATTGCAATATTAATTTTATTTTAAAAATAAATTCTTCAGGATGGTACATTGGTAGCTTACAGTTTCGGACGGAGTATCTTACTACACCAGAAGAGATTAAAACATAACAAATTCTTAATGAGGTGTAGATGGTTGACCGTAGATTAATGCTTGAAGAAGTTTGTCGGGGGGTGCGGTCAGCAAAGAACAACATAAATAAACAAAACCATATTTATTTATTTTATGCCGTTTCGACCTGAGTTTCAGGTCTTCATCAGGGCTATAGAACAGAAGAGATAACAACAACATTTAGAGTAACATACAATTGAAATGGAATAGTATACAAACAAATTTAGAATTATATAAAATATTGAATTAAATCATAAATGATAAAAAATGATAACTGATAGTTGAATAGTACAAAATTTTAATTGATTGGTATTTGTGGAATTGTATGGTAGTAAATTTAAAACAGTGACAGATGAAATATAATATCATGTAGGTAAGAAGATATGTATAATATAAGATATGCAAGTAGTGTCTAAAAAATTGAAATTATCATTTCATTATGACAAACAATGAAAAATAGTGAGTGGCTTATATCTGAATAAATACTCACAATCTGAATTAATACTCACAATGTAATTCAGATATAAGCCACTCACTATTTTTCATTGTTTGGCATAATGTTCAATTTGTAGATTCCATTTATTTATTTAATTTTTCAATTTTTTAGACACTACTTGCATATCTTATATTATACATATCTTCTTACCTACATGATATTATATTTCATCTGTCACTGTTTTAAATTTACTACCATACAATTCTACAAATATCAATCAATTAAAATTTTTTACTATTCAATTATCAGTTATCATTTTTTATCATTTATGATTTAATTCAATATTTTATATAATTCTAAATTTGTTTGTATACTATTCCATTTCAATTGTATGTTACTCTAAATGTTGTTGTTATCTCTTTTGTTCTATAGCCCTGATGAAGACCTGAAACTCAGGTCGAAACGGCATAAAATAAATAAATATGGTTTTGTTTATTTATGTTGTTCTTTGCTGACCGCACCCCCCGACAAACTTTGTTGACCCTGTTGAAGGTAGGTTCTGTTTGGAGTTTGTTAATGAACATAAAAGTGGTTAATAAAAGTTTTAAATATAGGAAATAATTTAATAGAAGAATTTATTGGGACAAAGGCAATTAGCCGGCAATTATGAATTTTAAAGAAAAAAAGGAGTGAAGACAGAATAAGGAATCCTTGAGAATGACCTGAGAGGTCGAAACGTCGGATGTTAAAAAAGAATAAAGTTGAGAGAAAAAGGATCAAAATTGTTTTAAAAAGAAACTAAACCACTCTCAAACAACTATATAAATAAAAAATAAATCTAGTACTGATAATATTTTGACTGCAACATTTTCACACTAATACATCGAAAGAAAAATTTCACTATAGTATTGTGATTTTAATTTTTTGAAAATAAAATTTGACTGGAATGAAATGCAACTCGTATAGGAACCTTTAACCTTGATAAAGCCTTAAAATTTAGGCTAAAACGTCGGAACTCAATAAAAAATAAGTTTTTCTTATTGCTGTTTCTTCTTCACATTACAAAACTCACCACCGGCCATCTTATAAAAATCTACGTCCAACACCCAACTGACCATTGTAAATAGTTGTAATTTAAACTTCTCATAAATAACCCAATTTCACAATTTTCACATTAAAATATACAATCAAGTAATTACTTACAGAATATTTTCATCCTGATTACAATCTCAAAATGAACTCACCTGAAAAAGAAAACATTAAATTATACATAAAAAATTGAATAAGATCAAAATAATACAATAAAAATAATGAAAACTAGATAAATATAAATAACATAAGATTGGAAAAATATAGTGATTTGGAATCACTATCCCAAAACCTTAGAATAAATAGAGAAAAAAATAAAAAGTTAGGCAATATCTCTTTGCTGTTTATTTTTTTGTTTAGTAGGGTTTTGGCTCGTGATGCCTGTTTGCTGCGTGATAGCCAAAAAAATTTGTTTCTACACACTATAGCCAAAAACGATTTTAATGAAACTTATGCTAGCGCCCTCACTCATCCTCCACTGGCATTCGGCACCTATGATGCGGTTGAGAGAAGCGCCGGAATCTTCCGGAGTCATATTTTTTCCTCAATAAGTGGGAGAAATGGTAGATTTGGAGTTTCCCAATCAGTATGTAAAGAGGATGGTTGTGTTAATCGTTGTAAGATGTTACTTAACATTGCTAAATTTTTTATATATTTGTACATATGGTGAGAATGCAATGGTGAGTTCCTAAGGCCAAATATTTCATGAAAAGAGTAAAAGAAAATACTAATGAATAATATGCATAGAATTTCTTTAAGACAAGCTAACTATAAAATAACTAAAACGAAAAATATAGCATGTCACGAAGAGCCAAATGTACCCTGAGGCAGTGCACCAGCAAACCCTGGAACACTAAATAGATAAGAAACACGAACTTTAAGGGGTCGATGAACCGTAAACGTGACGGTAAACTTCGTAATAGGGCTATCCTTACGAACTACATTGTTTTTATGGAAGACAAACACCGATTCAGTCAAGATAAGCAGTAATGTATGCTAGTCATGAAGGCTATTCAGTTTCAGAGACGTAAGTTTATTAAGACCCGGTGCTTCGATGGAGTGGGTAGCTGAACCTTCTTAGAACCTTACGTTCATCGATCCCAATATTCTTACACCTTCATCAATGTTTGTGTTCGCAAAGGTAGATTATATCATGAATTTTAGATAGTCATAAGTTTGAAAATACTCGTAAGTTTTTATTTACTCATTTATTTTATTTGTAATGTCAATATAAGTAAAAGTCTCAGAAAACTTTTTAAAAAATACTTTTATAATAAAGTAAAAAAAACATCTCTCTTTTTTTTTTAATCTCCTGAATTTGTATTCACAATATATACAGGACTTATATATAAAAACAGAAATTTAAATACATATATAACCAATCTGGTCCTTCCTCTGCCACATGGCATTATAAGGCTGGATTCGCTGAAAGAGAGATTAACAATATTGGCCCAGGAGCCGCTGGCCGGGGGTTACAAAAACGGGGAGGGACCGCTTATTAACTGTGATAAAGGGTAGTCAGTAAAACTTCTCTTAACTCAATTTTATAAAGGATGGTTTTATTGTAACAATATAAATTAAATGAATTTATACCCCTTCAATCTGGGCGAGGACGCCACAGTCGGTCTAAAATAATCCTCCAAAATTTAACGGATATGTTGCAGTAGTTATTTTTGAAATTCTCTTTTAAGAATTCATATGATTTCGAAACAGCTTTTTATTTACTTATACAAATAATAATTAATTTATTAATAAATAATATGTAATATTCTGTAACGCTTTGTAAATATAAATTACAAATTATTTATGCTATCGATCTACTTGTATATTTGCGTTATAAAAAAAAAAAATAGACGACGAAATTACATTTTTAATTTGTTGCATTTCAAAATTTTGCCTTGTTATGCAAGTAAGAATAATAATAATTATACACACAACACGATGGTTGAGAAAAGAAGTCTGAATTGTTTAAAAATTAAAATAAATTGACAGAAATAAAGATATTTATTATAATTATAGAATATTAATAATAATTATTTCTATATAAAATGTAAACGATCAAATCATTATCAGATGGATAATAAGAGAAAAACAGAAAAAAAAAATGGACGAAATAACATTAATATGAGTAATATGAAAATAAACAACAGATACATTGAAGTATAAGTAAAATCACTAATAATTCAATTTAAAGTTTGTTTTGATAATATTAATTGTAATAAAAAGCTTTATAACGATGATTTGGAATTCGAAATTCCTTCATAAGGGTTGTTTATCCAAATGTAATTGATGTTATAATGACATTACCGCGATTGAAGTGGCCAATTAAAGCCATTGGCCTGGATAATGAAGCAATCGCTGGAAAGGGAATAAAGGATGCATCGGGCTTTTTGCATGCTTTACAAAACACAGGTTATCTCCCAATACATTCATTTTGATTTCACTTCATAATTTAAAATTTTATAAAAACTTTCTCGATTCATTTTTAAACGAATTAAAATGTTCATATTTAAAACAAAAGACTTCATCTACCTCGGAACTATAATAGACAGGTAGATAACAGACTCAGAAATATCAAACAGGATAAAGAAGGATATTGCAGTCTATTACCAGGTCTACAATACTGTAAGGAAGCAAGAGGTAGGAAGGAATGTCAAGCTCCATATCTACAAGTCTGTGTACTTGCTGATAATCTTGTAAGGAGCTGAAACCTGTATATTGACGGACACTGCTGCAATGAAGTTTCTGCGAAGAATGGTGGGGAAGACGAGGAGAGATCGTGTCCGAAATGAGAGGATACGCCGAGAACTGGGGATTGCCTCAGTGAAGGAGGTTCTGCAGATACGGCAGTTGAAATGGCTTGGTCACGTCATTATAATGGATGAACATAGGAACTCCCTAAAGACGATGGAGTATATGCCAGGTGACAGAGGGCCTCGTGGACGACTAAGGATGTCCTATCTGGAGTATGTCGACGGGCTTTGCAGAGGAAGAGGGAAGGATCTTCGTTAGGTCAGGAACCTAGCTACTAATAGAGAATGTTGGAATCGGTAGCTGAACGCTTCCCTACGCTGATTAGGCAATATAGGGAGAAGCAAAAGTAAAAGAAAGGTCACTTTGTTTATCAGATCAGTTTCTGATATTATTTAATTAACCAAACCTACTTGGACATACACTCATCATGTGTATATAACAGGCATGTATAATCCAATTTTAATCGCAAAACCCCGAGACCCAGCTAATAGTAAATACATAAGTAAAAAGATAAATTAACCGTTGGAATACAATTAGAGGATTCTAAACAGAAATCATCGATTCTCAGAATACAACACATATCAACGTTTCACCAACATAGAAAAACAGTATCACAAACAAAATGTAGCATTTCTAACATCAACAGTCTAAATCACTGGTTCCCAACCTAAGGTCCGCGGGATTGCCTAACAACACATATTTTAGTGAGGATTTATTTTTAGAATTATTTTATAAATTATATTTCCTGATGTTTGTGCATCAGCTGGAAGGTTTTAAGAGGTAATACATTACAAAGGTGACTCAAAATGCACTTTTAAGCTACTTGAATTTTAAATATATTCGAGGGGGCTCCCCTTTGCCCCAAGTCAGAAGAAGGGGTGGGCCGTAATAGGTTCAATTTCCCCCTTAGTGTCTCGCAGACTTCTATTATTTAGGAACCATTGATCTATCAATCACAGACCATACATCACTCAAAGAGATACTTATTATAACAGTTAGAATATACCGACTCTGTTTCTTTATTCTTCATTTGGATACTATTAAGTTTTTATAAATTTAGCAAGGGTTTTTTGTAAAGATATTCATTAAGCAGATAACACTAGGCTGTTCCTTGTCCAGAGTTTGCGTTATTAATAATTAGACTTCACATTAATTCTTAGTTGTTGCCCATTGAGGTTTAATAAAGAGTAAAAGTGAATTTTTTAATGTGGGTTTTCTGATTGTTAAAAAAATATTCAGTTAGAAGGTTGTACAAACGTTTTTGTTTGTTTATTTTTTTTGCTAGCCTCAGTAAAAAATTTCAATTGCACCAACTGCTTTGTCATTAATCAATAAAATATATCATGCTTTACTTAGGAATTGTGGCTACGTGTTTTTTTTTTTTTAATTATCACGTAATTTAAAGAATCACACTTGAGCTTTATTATAGAATTTGACCCATCAATACTGTTTGAATTGTTATTCATGGGATTCGGCTTCACACGCGTTTTAAACTTGACCTTGAGTAACAAGGTCTCAGCGTTCTAATTTACTATTGGTTGGGTTTTTTGAGGATTCAATGATAACGCGTCTGTGTGTCGGTCTTTGGGTTTGGTGTTTTTAATTTTACAATGGGATCTAGCAAGTGGTTGTGGAATTTAGCCAAGTAGTTTTTAACCTTGTGAAACATGATTTTTAATAATTTTGAGCCATTGTTCAACGTGTTTCCTTCGTTTAATTTGGAATATGATGCCGAGTTCTCAAATTGTTGAGGCATCTTTCGGCGAGCTCCAACGGATTAGAGGATATCTATATAAGGGGACTCATTAATTACATTACTCCATGTTGTTTAAATTTTCATAAACTATTATTCGCTTTCTTAATAATCACTTGTTTCATTTGACCGTTGATTTTTTTTTTTTTTTATCTCGGCCCGCAGTTTTGTGAATTTCGAGTTTTTTTCACTCGATCGAGTCGGATTGATTCTGGCGGTGATGGTTTTCGTGGCGGGGATGAACCCCATAAAAGCTGATCCAAATGGTCTTCTATCTTTCTCTCTGACCTCGGCATTCGACACTTAGAATGCCAAAATATCGCAGCAGGAAGTTATACCCGTCGTTAGTTGAATGTTCATAGCCACCCTCAGAACCTATAATATCATGTGCTATACATGATATTTCATTAATAGAAGAAATGCAGTTGGAACCTCTCTGAGCCAATCATCCCATTGGTTTTATTTAAAATGATTCAATATAGTATTCTATTTTCATGTAATTCTGTATAACCTTTTATTTTTTAAGTTTTGATGTTGAGGGCTCAAATTTTAAATTTATAAATTTAAACATTTGAGAATATTAATTTTGTAGTTGTAAGCTCTAGAAATTCTGTATATGTACTGACCGCTTAGGGTGAGGATTATGAACTCACTATTGTAAGCTGTAAAGGTAAAATTTCTTTCCTACACTGGGTTCTGGCCAGAACTTGGAGAGGTTAATTTAAATACTAATCACAGTCTAAGCCTAGATTAGGCTTCAGCAGAAAATGATAATCAGGGTTTTTATTAGAGCTTAAGTCGTAGAATTACATTTCAGAAGAGGGATTGATATTAGTCGTACGCATTATGATTGAAAATTTTATTTAAAACTTTTTTAATTGCATGAGCGAGTCACAGAGGCGCGCAGAGGGAGAGAGAAACCCCATAGTAATGCAGAGACTGACATCGTGGAAAATTGAGAAGGGGCATCCGGGTGCAGACATTTTGAGTTGGAACAGCGTCTAGGGCTAGTCAGATTTGAGTTTGAATAATTTTCGTAATTCGTAATTTTAGAATCCATTTGGTTAATGCATAATTTTTCAATCTTATTTCTATATTTATTTCTCTTATGTCCAAATTACTTACTGATCTTATTGTCTATGTAATTTTGTTTTTTTGGTACTCCGTTTAGTCATTGCTCGAATGGTTTCTGCCTCGCAGTCCGGCAGTTGTTGGAGCGGCACATCTTCAGCAGGGGACTTGAAAGTGGGAAAAGGCCTTTTGGGGGAAAGTGGTCTGCTGCTTGAATTATTGTTTAAAATAAATGTTTTCTTCTATCTATATGCTTCATACTTCTAAAACCCGATAAACCCAGGCTTAAATCCCAACATATACTTCGGAGTGATGTACCTACTTTACTTAATATTTTTATAGAATTAATGTGAAATTGACTATATTGACTTATTCAATTATTATTGAGCATAGGAAACTCAAATTAATAACTTTATTTATATTGCCCACTCGGTGATCATTAGGACAGGTTTCAAACATTTTAGAAGTAATGTATCTGAAATATGCATTATAAAATAAAAGGATGTACAGGCATAGAATTAAACAATTAATTAACAAGGATGGTACCCAGATCCAAAGACAACACGTCATGGTAAATTCACAAAATCAGAACTGTTTGTAAACCAGATAGTTTCCAACATTAAAATTGAGTAATTACTCAAAAATTAAATTTAAGGTGAGAACTAATACATAAAAGATCCTTTTTTATTAAAAATTGAATGACGAATTATAAATGACTTAATTTTATTATTTTTAGTTAAAGAAAAATGAGATTTCAAAAAACTGTTAACTCTTGATAAATAATACATATAAAATATAAAAGATTCATCACTTCCAACATATATATGTATATTTCTTTTAAACATTCTGGAACTATTTTTTTTAAATTAATAAATCACGTACAAATAAAAATTAAATACAGCAAATCCGAAAGAAGCTGATATCTAGGAGATAAGAAAGGCAACTAACCAGCGCCCTAATTCGCCATGACCCATATATCACACATCGTGTTGGCGCAATCGCATCTCAAGCAGAAAATTTCACTGTGGCCTTGTACGAGATATGGCCTTATTTGTAAGGCATGAGGCTTCTTGTTTGTGTCTAATATTGTTCTCATTCCAAGAACATTTGTAGCCACAAAAAAGGAAATATCTATATTAATATTACAATTTATAATAATAAAATACTTATGGCATATATGAAAATGTTTTTAGTCAAGTAAAAAATTGGATTTGAATCACTAATTAATATAATTAATTACATAAATGATGATAAGAATTAATTAGCTACAAAATATTCACTAAAATATGAAAACAGCTTCTGAAGTAATAAAAAACAAGAAATAAACAAATTAATTATAACTGCTTTAGTTGTTCGCAAATGATTCAATGCCTCAAGTTGTCTTTAACTACATAAAGAACTTCGAAAAACATTCATAGAACCATAAATATTATGTGGTATATATACATATTATGTTGTATGGTTATGGGCAACTATGTTCTGGAAAATGAACAAAGAGAGAAAGAAAAATTTAATTAAAAACCACAAAGAAGTGCTGCCCAATTTAATTGGGTTGCTAGGCAACACAGCATACTTTTTGTTAATCTTACAATGTATAGGCAAAACAAGTAAACAATATATAATAATATAATATGATTTTTTTTTTCTGTTTCATCGCTCAGGTTCATCTATCTTTTTCTTTTTTTCTTTCTATACTTTATTAAATTTATGACACACAGGAAGCTAATAATATCATAATAATAACATATTTTGGTTTAATTTATTGTGGCATTAGTAAACCTTAATTTGAATAGCAATAAACCAGTAGTTCCCAACCGGTTGTACACGAGAACCTATGGTGGGGTGGAAGGTTCGGGAGAACGTATTTAACAAAGTTTTGATAATACGCAGTAAGTCTAAGTGCGTAATTTAAGTCAGACTTATAGTTAAGTTGCTCTTGAAGCAAATGTATTTTAAATCTCGCCCATCTCTTATTTGTTGCTTATGCTTATTTCCTGTTCTAAATTGTTGTGCAGTTTAGTGTCAATCATTTAATTCTGTATTTCATCTCTGAACATTCCGCCCTTCAAGATTTCTACAATAGTCTACAAGAGGTTCACTTATTTTTTTGTTTGACAATCGTATACTGCACACCAAAATCCTAATTTCCATTTTTTTTAGACCAATATAGATTAACCGTTCTATACATAAGAACTATCAACCCTAAAGATATGAATTTCATTTTTAACTCACCTCTTGACATCAAAAATCAAACTGAAAAAAAAAAAAAAACTAAATGTTTCTCTGATCTTTCGTTTTTAATTATAGGTTTTATACAACTGCGCACCCAAAAGTTTAATTTCCCTTTGTACTTCAAACCAAATTTGATTTTTTAGATTAGAGTAAATATGCAATAATTTAGCACCAAAAGAGTCTTTTATATTTAATAGTTCGAGAGCTACATTTTTTCCGAAAACCAACATTTTTTGTCGGATTTACATAATCCTAATTTTCCGTTGCTTTTTTTTAATTTTATATAAAGTCGGGAACGGGTGTCTCATTTTCTGATGCCCCCCTTGAGATTCGAAACATGTATTTATTTTAATTCCAATTGCGCAGTTTCTCACTCCCAATTATAATACTTCCCTTAAACGATGAAACCCTCCATCTTGAGCCGAACCAAAAGAGATGAGAGACAAAGGTTTGAGGCGCAATCCGTCGCCTGTGCTAATGATAATGCACCAATTTAAATTCGACGACAGAGCAGAGAACCATAGCAGCACTAACAGGCTGAGCCAGCAGGAGCAGGTCGCCGACCTCAGCTTTCTCTCTGTCGCTATTGTTTTCGAGGTAGAATCTAAATGGCAGCTAAGGATACTCACATTCTTTATCGAGATAGGAGATAACGAATTCAGATGTGGTAAACATATCTTAAGTGTAAACAAGGATAGAGGGACTTTTAGGAGATATAACATATAGTTAATACCATGTAACAGATATCAAGAAGTATTAAGGAATAAATTAAAACAAAAGAATTTTGAAACTTGGAAAAAAAGATATCGTAACTCAAGATCGATAACTAAATATTTTTAGCTACTTACAAACTGTATCAGTTTTAATGATGTGAGCAATACACTTGTGGTATAATTTTGGAGAGTAATTTTCTGAGAATCTTGATTGACTTACTATCCTAAACTCATTATAAATATTTAAAATTTTAATCAATTCTGGTTCGATGAAAGAGTAACTTAAAGTATGTCAATAATGATAATTATTATTTGAAATCTAGGAATGTTCAATGTTTATAGCAGTGATTCTCAACCTGGTTTCTTGGATGGCGGAACTCTTTTGGTAGAAGTAGGAAAATGGAGGAATACTTTGGGTAGAAGTAGGAAAATGGCAGAATCCCTACTACAGCGGTTGCTAAACTTTTTTCGCTACGACACCCTTTTTTGGGCTATAACAATTTTACGGCACCCTTGCTGGGCTACAAAATATTTACCAACACCCCAGTTGAACCAAAAAAAATAAAATGTTCTACCTAGAGCGGTTAAATATGTAGATGTAGGGAAAGAAGAAAAACAATTTAATTTTATTTATTAAAGTCCTACTTTAATTTAAATTTTTTTCTTTCTTTTTTTGTAAATTTGGGAACCTCGGTCCTACATTATCATTTGATTTAAATAAACCGAGTTAAAATTGTTACATATACATAAAAATATTATTTTAGAACAACTACAACATCGAATCCTATACACCAATACTTCCCAACCTTTTTTTGGTGGCGGAATCTTTTTGGTACCAGTAGTAAAATAGTGGAAACGTTTTGGCAAAAGTGGGTAAATGACATTATTATTAGATACAAATAGAGTAAAAATGCCGTCTTTTAAAGGCTAAGAGAGATTAGGATACCTACAGGTGTTGTATACATATGAAAAAAAAATATGAAGTAAATCTTAGATGGGAAAGTTCGAAAATGTGTTGAGTTGACGTGTAATAAAACATTCCTAAATTATTTCGCGGAACTCTTGGAAGAGGCTTGCGGAACACCAGTGTGCGGAACTCCTGTTGGGAACCACTGGTGCATAGCAATGGTTCCCAACCGGAGCTCCGCGAACCACATCCACGGACTATGCTAAATAATTTAAGAATGGGCCATACCATGTAAGTTCAACACACTTTTGAACCTTACCATCTCAGATTTACTTCAATTTTTTACACAGGTATTATTTTACAGATCTTATTTATTCATATCAAATGATAATGAAGGAGTTCCGCCATTTACCTATTTTTACCTAAAGGTTTTCACCATTTTCTTACTAGTACCAAATTTTTGGGAAGCACTAGCCTATAGGGTAGTTTAGATACTGTTTATAAATATATTATTATTATTATTATTTATAGGTAATAATTTAAGATAAACTAAATTAGATGAGGCGTTTTAACTTGTGAGGCAGATAAAAGATGTCAGGGAGAATTAAAGACTAAATTAAAACAAAGTAATATACAAATCGATATACCGATTACAAACAATTATGGATGGATTTTATTACATAAATATTATTGAATATGATTTAAAATAAGTATATATGGGTAAGTGAGTTTAATATGTTATCAGGTTGATACAAACACGTTGAAAAGTAATATTAAAAAGTATCTTTAAAGCTTTCTAGATCCGTATAATTTTATATTCACAGTGAAAAATGCCCTAAAATATCATACCAAAAGGTTCTTCAAAGTGTACACTATAGAAAATTAATGCTTGGAGAAGTTTGTCGGGGGGTGCGGTCAGCAAAGAACAACATAAATAAACAAAACCATATTTATTTATTTTATGCCGACGTTTCGACCT
>NW_027105232.1:1367157-1369656 GCF_000696795.3 Halyomorpha halys
ATAATATATATATATTGTCAAGTCAAGTCTCTTATGTTGTTTTTAATTGCTTTTGTCTTATTTGTCCTAAATTTTTATCATGGAGAAGAAAGGACATTCAAGTATTTTCAAATGTAGACTACGATATTGAACGCTGAGTCATAAAGTAAAAGAGAAAGAAGAGCTTAAAGTTGTTTATTGAACACTTGAATGCAATAACATAACTGCTAATTACTAATTATTATTCACAGTCAACTATCTTTTTGCCATTATAGATGTCATACAGTTTACCCGCCAAAATATTGTACTACCGGAAATTTTCGTCAGAGTTTTATAAATATAAAATATATTTTTATCAAGTAATATAACATTATTTTTAATCGTTATGTCTTATGTGTTTTAATGTCTGATTTTCATAATTATTTTATTATCTTCAGCAAAAAATGATCAATTTTCTTATTTCAAAAATTTAAACAATTTTACATAATCAACTTTCATTATTACTTTTGTTGACAAGGTTTCGACCTAACTGACCAATACACATGCACCCCACTCTTTGAAACCGGTCCTGCAAATCTCCAACAGAATATTTATCGTGAGAACGTAGCAGGCAGAAAATTACAGACATTTTGTCAGTATTTATTACCACACTAATACGAAGAGTTATAACTGTTATAGCGACTTATCAGGCAATAAAAGCAAAAATAAGAATTCAATAAAAAAAAAAAAAAAAAATTGAATGAAGAAATAAGTAAGATAAATTTCAAGTACGGGGGACAGCGGGGTCAAGACGAGGAAATGTGGCAGGTTCCCGTGGGAGAGGAGTAATAAGTTTCTCGTTTCAAGAACATTGAAAATAAAAGCTGAATGAAGCTGACAGATCACTTCTCCACAAAGGTTAACGATCGGCAGTCAATCATTTCAACTAAGATAAACTATAACTAATGATGATATGCTTCTCCAGCACTGAAACTGAGATCACAATTAAAAGGCCAAGACGTAGACGGAAATATATTCTTTAAATCAATCTTTGTAAATAAACTAACTGGAGTAATATAATTTTTATTTTTATTAAAAGGAAGATGCGCGGGGTGCCATCAAAGAAAAAACTCAAATAGTAATAAAAATATTTAATGTGAGGCAACCCTCTTTCCCCCATCCCATGTTGCAGGGCTTGATATGGGTTAACTGAATGTAGGTAAACAAAAAAAAGAAAAAAAACAAAACAATTAGTGGTAAAATACCAAAAAGACAAGAAAAAAAAGATCAAAATGATAAAAAAATCAATGGATTTGTTTCATTTTTGTGATTACCAGAATCGAGTAATCCCAGATGAAGCCCTACAGTGTTGACTCACATTAAATAGTTTTATAACGATTTGATTTTTTCTTTGAACGCACCCTTCACGCATCTTCCTTTTATCATTACACACAGTCGTCAACCAAGGATCCATTTTTAATCTTTCTAAATTTATTCTAATTATATAAACAAACACACATTTTAAAACATTATCCTCAGTCACAAATGAGATCAGTTCAGTAACAATTAATTCTATTCTGATTAATTAAAATTTTACTTCTCATTAAAATACTACTATTTAATTTTAAAAAACGAAACAAAACAATAATCAATTAGTATACGAATACAATATTACTTGAAAAACTCCAGCTTATTCCACTCGAGCAATCTGTTTGCTAGTATATATAACAAAAGAAGTATGATTAAAAAAAAAAAGTTTTGATTTATATGAAGACTTAAAAAGACGGCTACTGAAATAAAAACATAAATAAATAAAAAATAAAATTTGCCTGAATTGAACTTGTATCTACACAAAACATTTGTCATCAGATCTGTTTCAGTCCTTTCCTACTCACGTTTATATGTGCCTTCTATTAGTATAATTATTAATAAAATTTTACCTCAAAGAGTTCGTTTTTTGTTTCTTTTTTAACACCCTAATTTGAGGAACTACCGGTCTGAACTGAAAAAATCTTTTTGGGTTAGATAGGCCGTACTTAGGGGAAGGATTAGAGCAGTAACTACATAATACATAGAATAATAATAAATTTTCTATTGACACAACATGGAAATAAGCAAGGGGCAGAGTGCATAGTACCCTCAATTCCACAACAGAAGGAAATTATATATAATTTACTTTGATATTTTCTGAACTACAGATCGTTAAATAAAAAATTAACAAAAACTGCAAGAAAAAAATTAATATTAAAAAAACTCCAATTGCAAAAATCATTGACAAAACTTGTTTTTGTTAAGATATTTTTACTTAAAATGTCTGCAAGAAATGACACTGAACATTATTTAGGTTATTATTTTAAAAGTTATTTTGTAATTATAGGGTTAATCACCTCAATATCACATTATTATTATCTGCATCGTCATTCTATTTTGATAATTATATCAGTACAGTAATTGTTTGCAGTAATCTGTTTCCCATGTTTATGTACTGAAACAAAGTAGAATAAATGCATATATTTCTGTTGTTCTGATTTACTTATATAT
>NW_027105232.1:1369706-1371192 GCF_000696795.3 Halyomorpha halys
ACTGATAATTGAATAGTTCAAAATTTTAATTGATTGATATTTGTGGAATTGTATGGTAGTAAATTGAAAACAGTGACAGATGAAATATAATATCGTGTAGGTAAGAAGATATGTATAATATAAGATATGCAAGTAGTGTCTACAAAATTGAAAAATTAAATAAATAAATGGAATCTACAAATTGAACATTATGACAAACAATGAAAAATAGTGAGTGCCTTACATCTGAATTACATTGTGAGTATTAACTTATATACTTATACTAGAAATATAAATATACATGTATATATATAAATATATACAATAGGAAAAGGTAGTATAACGGTCAACTATCTACACCTCATTATAGAAAATTAAAACAAAACACGAAAAACTGCAACTCATAAAATTTCTATTCGTTATTATTCAAGAAATAAAATGTTTGGACTAATTACAATATTTGAAGGAAAAATTTAACCCTTCTCAATTCTTAAAATCTTCATTGGTGTGGGAAGTTTCCAGTTGACCACTTCATCTTCAACATATAATATCTAATTCACATTAAACATTTAAAAACTATGTTAACATATACTTTAACTTTTTTTTAAAATTTTAATATAAAATTGAAAACAATAAAAGAAAATAAAAAGAGTAAAATCGATTTTAAAGAAACCAAACGTAGAATTAAAAGAATTTAAAGAAACTGCAGAAGATTTTAAAAATATGGGATGAAATTTGTTTACACGTATTGTTTACATCAGAGGCATTGTACGTATCATTGGAGGTTGAAGATGAGCAAGTACGCTGTTATTCCAATATAATGCTGTCCAATATAATGTATTTTAGGTGCGTTTTGTTTGTGTTAAAGAGTGAAAAACAAAGGAAAAAAAAGAAGAAAGTTTCATGGATTGAAAAGAAAATATGGAAACAAAGGAGAGAAGAGAAAAAAAAGAAAGGAAGGGATAAAGAAAATAAAAATTAATAAAGTAAAGAAAGAAAAAAAAAAGGATTCTTTTCTGTTTTAACTGGATGTTTTATATATTTATCATATTTTACTCTTAATTATTCAATAAGTTTAAATTAATTACTAATAGAATAAAATAATATCGAACACTATATTTACACAATAAAATACGATACGAGTAATTTTTGGTTTAATGAAGTTGATACAATTACAACTCTGATATGTAATAATGAATAAATATTGTAGAAATAATTAAATCTGTACAACAATCTAATATAATCCTTATTATATTAAAAGCCCTTTTGTCATAATTTAATAGAAAACCCACAACTACATCCACTAAGTTGACTGAAGATTAAACGGAGGTAGAAATAATTGAGCAACAAAATAAAAAAAAAAAAAAAAAAATAGAAACGAAAACCCACAAGAGGACTAAAGGTAAAAGCCACATTAGTGATTCAATACTAGATTCCATGAAACAGGTTATCTCCTCTTTGCAGAGGGAGAGATAACGATAATCGGAAAAGTGGATTCATTCACCTG
>NW_027105232.1:1377687-1381510 GCF_000696795.3 Halyomorpha halys
AAGAGATCAAAATTGTTTAAAAAGAAACTAAACCACTCTCAAACAACTATAATAAAAAAGAATAAATCTAAAATAGTTAATTATGTTTATCTTTGTAGTAGTAGTTTTTATGATATTTGACAAAATAAACTCACAAAATGTTAATTTCTAGTCGTTCGTATAAACTGTTGGATTTTTGAAAAAATATATCTCTAGATCCATTAGACCCACATATGTCTTTCAACACTCAAAATAAAGGAAATTTAACTTACTATAAAGTAGTTTATGACACTTATCTTCGTAGGAGTAGTAGTTTTTATGATATTCACGTATGAATATAAATTTGGCAAATGAAAATTTGTCCGAACAACTATAAATCATTATATTTTAGCAAATTTCATGTAAACTATTACTCCTACGAAGATAAAAATTATAAACTACTTTATAGCTCATTAAACTAGCTTTAATTTGAGTGCTAATAGACATCTGTACGTCAAATGGTTTTTGAGATATAAATTTTTCAAATTAAATTCACTAACTACTGATTTTTCAGTACGTCCCACACAACATTTTTATGAAATGTTGCTTTTTAAAGCTATACCTCGAAAACTATTTAACGTAAATAGCTCTATCAGGGCTCATATTTTAGCAAATTTACTCTTCTTTAAATGACGTTCTCCTAGGTTTTCTTGTGTTGTTCCTACTTTTTAAGATTATCAGCTCCGAAAGAAAAATTAGTTTTTTTTATCGCTTTGAAACAGCCGTCATTTTGTATTCCCCCTACCTATAGTTGGCAGACTCATCAATTTTGACTAGAAATTATACATAGTTTTCATTAAAGTGATTAAAAATTGGGGTGAGATAAAGATAACTGCCTTTTTTCTCCTCTTGGGCTCTTGTACTATGGAGATTGGCCGTATAGTGAAGCAGAGGCTACGAACCAATTAATTTGTATTTATTAATGACTAAATACAGTTGAAAAACCCTCCTTGGCTAATTATTAGCAATGAAAGCTATTTTTCTGTGAAATAAATTTACAACAACGTATATTTTTCTAAAAACCGAAATATTGAAATAAATTTCAGAGACGAATGAATTAAAACAAGAAAAAACATGAAATTTTCTCATCCATACTCGAGGTAAATGGAGGACAAAAAATTAAATAACTGAATTCTCCAGAACCTGTTATCTGAGGAACGACACATTCAGATTTAAATACACTTAATATAATCGGTTTTTACTTTTTCATTTGTCATGAAATTCCTCCTAGAAGGATTCTTGAGAAGTACTTTATGAAGTGGGTACCTGAATATTCATTACGTTGGGGGGAAATTAGGCGACTGATCGATCACTGACTCACAGTTCAAGGAACAAGTATTTCCAAATTTAGGCCACGTTATCGTATGCTGAATCTTAAAGTAAAAGATAAAGGAGACATGAAACATATCAATTGTTAACTTTAATGAGGCAATAAAGAAAACTGTGACGGACTCCGCGCCTCCTAGCAGGGAGGACTTGATTTTGTGCACTACGAAGAAAATGGACTATTTTGTATATATACATGAGAATATATACATATTAATTATTCGAATAAAATAAACAAATAAATAATCTACTAAGGAGTATACTACTTCCATCTTTATTATTTTCTTCGTATATTTACTTAGTTAATTTACATAATTAAACTTTTTTGGTGTGAAGAAAATGAAATGACAAAAACACATTTTTTTTTTATTTTGTGCGAATAATTAAATATAGATTGGTTTTTCCCGGAACAGAAAAAATAATCCATTTTTTGACATTCCATATGCGGATAAAATCAAATCCATCCTGAACAAAACCCTCAAATTTAATTTTAATGGTACAATATTAAGTTCAGTTAGATTATTTAATTGGGATATACACTAATAGAAATGTTATCAATGAGACCAAATATATAAATAATTAAGCTCACTTCGCAGTGGTGCTAAGTATATTTCAACTAGCGTTACGAAAAATACAATTAAAGGTTCTCTCTTTTAGGAAAATTACTAGTAATGAGAATATGGAGGAGCTGGATCACTTCCATGAGCAGCCAATCAGAAGTCATTTGGTCACGTGACATATGGCGGGAGATTTGAATTTGAATTTTCGCTCGACCTTGCCTTAACCACTGATCACGTAACCATAAGACAGCCAATAAGAGGCCATTATTAAATCACGTAACCAATAGTGGGGTAAATTTGCATTCTGATTTAGCTCAACCTAACCTTAACCACTCAAGTGGCTACTAGGCCACGTCTCATTAATTATTGAGCCACCATTTTGTATTTCATCTGTTTATCCCTTCCGTCCATTGATGGGTAAGGTACCCCCTTTTTAGACTATAACCTCCCTCGCCATTTTCCTATAATAGAGAACCTTTGATTGTATTATTTGAAAAGTTACTGGAAAATACACAGTTCCACTGAGAATTAAGTCATCGATATAACCTTCCAGAAAATATCTTAAGGAAAAGCCCGAAGGATTAAAAAAAAAAAATGAAATCTTTATAAGATATTTATTTAATTTAACTGCCTACTTTTGGAGGCCTGGGAAAATTGAATTCGATATTATTAAATTTAAGTATTTGTTTGGACCCTTTCCATTTCCTTAATCCACACAATATATAAGTTTTTATAAAAGACTCAAGAATTTTTAGAATAAAAAAAAATCGAATTTATTTTTACTCTTAGCCAGGAGGTTCAAAAAAAAAAAAAATACTATACTTAATAAAATTAAAAGTAGACACTAAAAAAATTACATAACAGACAGAAATTAATTTCTAGGATATAATGGTATGATTCCAAACACAAAACCTTCCGTGTTTGAATTATGGGAATAAAATTAACTTGGGACATTTCTTACTCTGCGGGATGTCGTTTCTAATCGATACTTCGGTAGTATCGTTACTTCCATTTGATGCCAGAGATAACAATATCGATACTTTGCATACATTATTGATTTTATTCGTCAACTTTCTTTTCTTATCAGCTGGTCGAGCATCGCTACCAGTATCGATAAAATTGATTTTACACTGATATTGGTGATTAGTTTATCGATAAATAATAATTAGCATTGAACGAAACTAATAGAACTGTAGTAATAATGTTTTTATTACTAAATAGAATATCGGTTTTGTAACAGCTAGTGGAATATACAAAAACAGCAAAGGTGATTTGGAAATCATTTTTTTCTTTAACTAAAGTTTAATACCAAATACCAACCACTTGATTTACTACATAGCCTCATAAATTTACAATTTTCAAATCACTGCCCCAACATAGAGAAGTATACAACTTTTATAACTAGAAATAAATAATGAGGTGTAGATAGTTGACCGTAGATTAATGCTTGAAGAAGTTTGTCGGGGGGTGCGGTCAGCAAAGAACAACATAAATAAACAAAACATATTTATTTATTTTATGCCGACGTTTCGACCTGAGTTTCAGGTCTTCATCAGGGCTATAGAACAAAAGAGATCACAACAACAATTGAATAATAAATTTAAGATAACATATAGACGAATAATTCAATAAAAAAATATTATTTTTATTTTAATTCAAATAGCCTTTTGAATAAATGGTCATGATATGAATATAAAAAGGTAGAATGTGGTATCATAAATCCATGAAATTAATCAACTAATAATAAAATGTTTTATCAGCTAAATAATATGAAGGATAAATTACAAATTGAGGTGTAGATAGTTGACCGTAGATTAATGCTTGAAGAAGTTTGTCGGGGGGTGCGGTCAGCAAAGAACAACATAAATAAACAAAACCATATTTATTTATTTTATGCCGACGTTTCGACCTGAGTTTCA
>NW_027105232.1:1381640-1408736 GCF_000696795.3 Halyomorpha halys
TATGTTGTTCTTTGCTGACCGCACCCCTTGACAAACTTCTTCAAGCATAAATTACAAATGTTTAGTATACGATAAATTATAATGGATGTTTAAATTACATGTTCATAGAAAAATGAAACTGGATTTTCAGAAATGCTATCAAGCTCTAAAAATGCATGTTGATCGGGTTGATCTAAAACTAAAGAAATAACAGTGTAGGCGATTATTCAAGTAGAAAAATACACATAAATTACCTGAAGTGTAATTCAAAACAGTTAAAATATATTTTTCTATATTTCAAAAAAATACAATACATACTTCAGATAAGTTATGGGATGGATATAAAATTCAATAATTTTCAGAAAAAAATTTGATTATATTTTTCGCGCTAAGATTATTTGAATAAAAGTGGGAAGATTTGGGGACCAATCAGGGCCCGTCGTAAACCACGTGGGGACCACGAACTTTTTAGGTTATAGGGGTCCTCCAGATCTTCTGAGCTTTAGGTTATCAACGTAATTAAACAACATCTTAGTAAAATATTAGAAAGAGGGCGGGGTGTTCGTGGGGGGTAAAGCACTGTTGTAGCAGATAGCTATTTATTTCGTTACTTTGGCCATGTGTCAATCCCGTGGGTTCGCAGAGCCTCACAAATTGGGTACTGTTTATTGGGGAAAAACTATCGGTTAAGCGTAATAACGAATGAATCACTTCCTTGTATAACCGTTGTTCAAACAATACTTTCTAACACAGTACTGAACCCGTGACCCTCCTTCATGGCTTGTAGTGGTACAGATAAATTTAATTAAATATTTGAAAGGTGACAACCTTAAAAGCAAAAATAATAATAAAAACATTTACCAGAGGTATTGTAAGACAATTTTTTGTAAGTACATCACATTCTATCAAAATCAGTGATAAACTGCTCATTTTTTCTCAAAGCTATCGTTCTCATTTTAGTCCTTATTAGTTTTGAATAATGAAGAAGATGGTCAGGGTTGCGGTCAAAAGATAAACAAAAATAATTACCAACTATTTATTTTCCGACGTTTCGCCCCACTTGCCAGAGTTTCATCAAGGCTGTTCAAGTTGATAGCTTTGGCGACTTTTCTAATTAATTTTAATTTATTGTTTGATTTAATTGATTACTGATATATTATTCTTATCATAGGAGTAATAAGGACCGGTAGGAACAGTGGGCTCTTGGCGTAAAGATGGTACTGGGACCAATTAAACATCAAGTTTAAATTTATTACGACAAACGAATAAGGTGTTAGTAACATTTAGTAGTGATTCAATGGATTGGAACATCTGTTAAGCCACAATTTAGAACAAAATTAGTATTGTACATTGTTGTGCTCGTTAGTTTTTTTATAAGCAAGTTATTTATTTATAACTTATTTATTTAGTGTTTGAACAACAAATTTATTTACCTATTTATTATTATGCAGTATGAACTATATAAAACACAAATAAGAATTGATGAATTTTTATTAACCTCTCTACTGAAATTCTTTTATCATGTTCCTTATCATATTGCTTTCTAAGACCTTTAATTGATTGTTCATTGGAGATAATTATAATAATAGATTAAGCCTTTGGTTATAGATATAATAATAATATTAAAATTACTTCATTTAATTAAAATAAATCACTACCTATTAAAAAACAGTTTTCTCTCACTTTTTATGACAAACAAAACAGTAAATAATTCTGCTAATACACCTCAAGTTACGGTCGGTAACGGTTTCTACTACACGTTCTAAAAAAGTAGCTGTTTCTATCTAATACGAGAAAAATACAGTAAGAATACATTTTCTTTCTAGTTTCATATATCATTCCTTATGATTCTCAAAACATTAAATAAGAATTAATCTATATTGCCACGTTTAACAAGTCATAATATAATAAATCATTCATGATTTATTATATGACTTGTTAAATTAGATTTTATATTGTAACTACGAGCAAATTTTGCTATTTTTGTTTTTGTACATTGTAAAGTAATTTTTTATTCTTTTCGAAATTACAAAAAAGACCTAACTGAATATGTAATGATTTATAATATCAAATTTGAATTTATTTGTTTCCAGTTTATTATTGTTAAAGATACTTTATATGTTATTATTTCCAGATTATTATTTTATATGTACATATTTTTAACCCTAAGGCACTAAAACCCATTTTGAATGTCTGTTATATTATTACTAAAGAGACTTGTCCAAGAATAAATAAAGAATATTGTTATTATATTTTCAGAAATTTACAGATAGGCCACTAAGATTTTATTAAAATATAAAACAAACAGCCATAATTTACATTAATTTTAAAAACAATTCGTCTAAAATGCAAAAAATATTTCGCTAATAAATTCGATTTTTTTTTAATATGCAGAATTAACGAGAATATCTAAGAAAGGATTAATGTCAGAAATTAGAATGAACTAATTTCAAATCAGAAGTGATGATGATATTGTTTTGAATGGATGTGATAGTACTATCACCGGTACCCGCCAATGTAGACGGCGACACGCGTTGAGGTTACGACAGGACACGGAGGTTCACGCTCTACCCTCAAAACAAAATTAACAGGTTACTTACCCTTCTACGACGGCCATCTCCTGAGTAGACATGACAGACCCATGACAGTAATATAAACACAACACTTTCACTACCTCACTCACCGACAGACAGCCGCAGACTGGCAGAACGACCTCGGTCTGCCCCCCTCCTCAGAACAGTTAGTGCTCATCTCACTTCCGCTAGGGTTGCCAACCTCTCCCCATTCTTTAAATCTTACCTCACCCCGGGTCGCCCCTTTTGTTACAGTTTCTTCTCACCATTATTTGCAGCTTATATCCTTCATTGTTTATCACACGTTTTCATCATTTCTATTATTTCCACTGTTTTTATTTTATTGTTATTTGACTTTCTTCTGATGACATTCGAATAGTTTAAAAACAATTAGGCGAGATTTATATTGAAAATTTTCATTTTCAGTCACAAATTGAATGCAGAAAAATATATATTTTAAATGATATTATTCAAGAAAACTTATTATTAAAGTAAAAAAAAAATAAGAATTAATTAAAATGCATGGTATTAAAACTACATTAAGCGGAATGTCTGAGACATTCAAATCCAAAATACAAACAAATCCTTGATATGAAAAGAAAGTAACAAAAGTCGGTATCAACATGTTTGTGTGTCCTATAGGAAACTATGATGGACGCCGGAATAAGTTGGATATTTCCTTTGATTTGCAATCTTCCCTTTATGAAAATTAACAAACTAAAGAAAAGCGAACTTATTAGATAATGTATACAAACTTTCGTTAAAAACTTGTTAATTTAATTATTCATACATATAACGTCTTAACAAATGTATATTTGTGCCATGTTAAATAAAAATAAACTGCTAAAGTTAATTTACAAGGTTTAAAACAATGTATTTGCATCTAATTGATAGAAGTTTAAAATATGCGATCTTGAATTAAAGTTAATTACTGACCCAAAGGAGTGGGAAATATTTTTAATTAATTAAACAGAGAGAGGAGAAATATGATTCTGTTGACAGTTCTAAAACAATACTGAGTACAAAGGTGTGAACGCTACAAGTTGCTTACTCAAAAGCCCTAATACCGATCCTCTACCTGTATGTCTACAAATACAGGCCTACTTGTACCAGCCAATTCAAATTACCCGTCCAGATGGTTGCGATTCACAGATAAGTGAGTTTGACATAGGCTTAGCAGCACCTTTAAAATAATTGTAATATTTATTTATTTTCTGAAAATTGCATTTCCCGGAAATTCTACTTTATTTTTATTGGGTATACCACTATCTATACTTCAAGCTTAATAATCTGTCGTTAGAGAATGAAATCTAAGGGACGAGTCATTTTTGAAATATAGGAAAATACTTTTCCCATAGGTAACGAAATCATTGCATCAGTTTTAACTTAATATAATCATGTTTACAATAAGACGCTACTTAAAACGAACAGAAAACTTACATTGGAAATAATTAAGCTTGAAAAATTGTACCTATATTAAATTAAAAAAAAAAAAAAGTAATAAGAAAATAGCAAGTTGGTCTAAGAAGTGAAGAATTTACTTTTTTCTTTTCCTCTTCCTTGAATACCCACTTTGCACTAATCCTCAACTTATCTAAAATACATTTACGCATGCGTAGACCCAGTGGGAGGAATATCATAAAATTAATATCGAGCCAATTAAATTCTAACCCTTAAAATATCTGAATATTTTATTAAAAATAAATTAACAGTTCAATCGATTATGCTCCAATACAATGTTGACCACAAACAAGGGGATACGGAAAAAAATCTGTTCCTTGACTGAACAAACTTTGAGTAAAATTTAAAAAAAAAATTTTTTTATTATGGAAATATTTTTTTCCCTTATAAACCTTACATGAATCACTACTCTTAGTCGTCAGGAAGAAAAATTATAGTTAATTTATACTACGCAACACCAACCACCACCCCTCCAAAAAAAACTATTTCGGAACCCGCTCCTGCTAGGAAATATTTTTTTTTGTTTCAGAATTAAATTTATCGATGATAATTTTATAATAATAGTAAGATCTTAGAACAGCATCAAGATGATGCAAAAAGGGCGGAAACCTCTGACATTGCATGACGTTTCAGAAGATTTATAGAGAATTCCTGAACACTACTCAGAAATGGCACCCTCAGAATAATGCACTCACCAGTTTATTGAATCACAGCAGCCTCCTTACTGGAGAATTCAAAGAAGGAATCCGAAAAGATAACTTGAAGGACGATGGATTGAGGGATCAGTTATCTCTGAGGTGTGCCTATCTTCGGCTCTTCCTCTATTCTCAGAATGGAGGGTGAAGAAATAGCAAGAAACTGATGAGGCCTCTTGGGAGCAACGACCATTCAACAATAAAAAAATGAGTTAAGGGAAAATTATTTCTCAGAAAATACTTAGTAACAGTAAGGAAGAACCGCAAACGGCCAACAGTGCAATTTGGTAATTTCAAAATTATAGGTTATTTTATTTATTAGCTTTTCTGAAAAAAAAAAAATTGTGAAACAAGAGAGAAATGCTTTATTTAGCCATGCATCCCAAATAATTGGGTTGCTACTATACACAGCCGACCAATCAATCCAAGATCAGACATAATACATATATTCATATGTATCAATAATTTTTTTTCTCTTCCTTTTTCCTTTACAATCAATACTCGTCTATAAATATAAACACTACAAATACTAAATACAAATATTTTACTTATTTATTTTCCTTTTTTTATCAGTTTAACAATTTCATTAAATTTAACAATTTAATATCATTAACTTTACAATTCTATTCTCTCTATCTCACTCTCTCAGACCCCCTTTTCCAGTGATCCACTATCCACGTTCGATCCGTTAAACAAATTGAACAAATTTATCATCAGATAGCAATTTAAAGTCAAACCTAAGACGTACTAGTCATCGCAGTAGATCTGTTTATACAAATATAAAATAGTTGTAAACTATTTTTGTTTCACTATTGACCGCAACCCTGACCATTTTCCTATATAAAAATAATAAATAAATATACAGATTTAGAGAAAAACAAAACAAAAAGTCAGTAAAAAGAAATACTTTAATGAATAGATAAGTTAAAAGAAAGAATTAAAAAAAAAAAACACAATCAATAAAAAAAAATGTTATGTAGAGCAAGGTAAAAGAAAATTCAGTGCCACTAGATGGGACCCTTATTAACTTCTTGAATAGAAAATTTCGGAATTGAAGGTTTGTTGGTTTATAGGAAGTGGAAAAAAAGACAGCAACATTTATATTCAACTACACAAATAATTTCGCAGATCATACATCTTTGATTTATTTATTAATAAATGATTAAATATTTTTGTTATCCTGTAATTCCATTCAATTCTGATACACCGAAAGGAGAGGGAGTGAGGTTTATCCTATAGGTTACCGCCCTATAATCAAGAGTAGTAAGGTCGAATTTTTAATCCGTAGGGCCGCTTCAAAATAAAAGCTAATCCGTCCAATAGAGTGTTTTCAATAGCAGAAAGAAAATATTCCTCACTCCAAACGATCCCTAGAAATTTAACTTTCATTATTTCTAAAGGATGAAATTGTAGAGAATATTTGGATACTTTCAAGCTGTGCTGCCAAGAATTTACAAGAGTACAAAAAATCACACACAATATTGACAATAGCTGATTCTTTTACACTAATTAAACACTTCCCGACATTGAAAATTGTTTTT
Organism: Halyomorpha halys; assembly: GCF_000696795.3. NCBI lineage: Eukaryota > Metazoa > Arthropoda > Insecta > Hemiptera > Pentatomidae > Halyomorpha > Halyomorpha halys. The sequence continues at coordinate 1,387,890 of NW_027105232.1, forward strand.
TTTCGGAATGAAAGTGTATAAAAATACTCTAAATAATTCCAGCATGCTTTTATGCGAAGAAAATGTGGTGGCCGTTGATAACATAACTAGGTTCTCCAACAGTCATAATAGTCTAGAAGGTAGTAAGGAACAACTGTGTGAAAAAGCACGTGATAGGTTTATATAGATATATAGAAGTACAAGAAGAAAAAATTACTAGAACGCTGAAGAAACTATATACAGGGCAGACGTTGTTAATTATAATTATATGAAAATAAGATGTATATTTATTATATAAATAATTTATAATTGGTTTATTATATAAAATATATTACATAAAGTATATTGTCATTATTTTTAGTTTATTACGAAAGTAACAGAAAAATTGTTATTTAGATCTCCACCAAAATGCAAAGTGCAACTGTCAAATGGAAATAGAAAACTATTTAATGTTAAATTACATCAATTTTCACTTCGCTACAAAATCAAAGAACTACTTACCGAATACTTTTATACTGATTACAATCTCAAAATGTACACACCTGAAAAATAAAATAAAAAAAGAATTAATGATTGTATGTTATATAATATATATTATATGTTAAATATTAATGATTATATTATTATATATTTCTAATCCTTGTTATGATTATCATTCATTAAATAACGATATTGCACGAATATGCATATTTTGAGTATTTTCTCCATTTTTAGGCATTGACTACAAAATTATTGTTTCATTTTCGAACTTGCCTCTGATTTATTAAAAACCAAACAAATAATAATACCACGAAACTAACATCTAATATTTATTCTATTATGCAACACACGTTTTAAACTAACGATACATAATTAATGAAACAATAAATTGTTGAAATGTTGGCGTTGATAAATAGGTTTTTACATATAGTACAAGAGCCCAAGAGGTGAAAAAAGGCAGTTATCTCACCCCAATTTTTGATTACTTTAATGAAAACTATATATAATTACTAATCAAAATTGATGAGTCTGCCAAGTATGCGTAGGGGTAACAAAAAATGGCGTCTGTTTCAAAGCGATAAAAAAAACTAATTTTTCATTCTCTATGTCTCTATATCTTAAAATGTAGGAACAACACAAGAAAATAAAAGAGAACGTCATTTAAAGAAGAGTAAATTTGCTAAAATATGAGCCTTAATTGAGTTATTTATGTTAAATAGTTTTCGAGATATAGCTTTTTAAAAAGCAATATTTTATAAAAATGTTGCATGGAACGTACTGAAGGTCAGTAGTTAGTGAATTTATTTTGAAAAATTTATATCTCAAAAACCATTTGACGTACAGATGTCTATTAGCACTCAAATTAAAGCTAGTTTAATGAGCTATAAAGTAATTAATGATGTTTATCTTCGTAGGAGTAATAGTTTACATGAAATGTGCTAAAATAAATTGATTTATAGTCCTTCGGACAAATTTTCATTTGCCAAATTTATATTCATATGTGAATATCATAAAAACTACTACCTCTACGAAGGTAAGTGTCACAAACCACTTTATAGTAAATTAAATTTCCTTTATTTTGAGTGTTGGCAGACATATGTGCGTCTTATGGATCTAGAGATATATTTTTTCAAAAATTCAACATTTTAAACGAACGACTAAACATTAGCATTTTGTGAGTTTATTTTGTAGTAAATTTAACTAGCTTTAATTTGAGCGCTGGCAGACATTGGTACGTCCAATGATTTCTGAACTGAAGTTTTTCATAAATCGAACTTATTGTCCGAACAACTATAAACCAATTTATTTAGCAAATATCAGTAAAAGTACTATTCCTACGAAGGTAAAGGTCATAAACCTCTTTATCTTTATAGTCCAGTCAACTAGCTTTAATGTGAGTGCTAAGAGACATCTGTACGTCACATAGTTCCTGAGATGTAGATTTCTCAAAATAAATTAAATAACTACTAATCTTTCAGTAGATTTTTAAGGAATTTTGCTTTTTAAAAATCTATATCTCGAGAACAATTGGACCTAAATAGCTCTTTTAGGGCTAATATTTTAGCAAATTTACTCTTCTTTAAATAATGTTCTCTTAAATTTTCTAGTGTTGTAGGTAGTTTTTTAAGATATAGAGCTCCGAATGAAAAATTAATGTTTTTTTTAAGGTTTTGAAAAAGCCACCATTTTTTATTCCCCCTACCTATACTTGCCAGACTCATAAATTTTGACTAGTAATTATAAATAATTTTCATTAAAGTAATAAAAAATTAGGGTGAGATAACTGCCTTTTTTTCTTCCCGGCTCTTCTGCTAATATGGTTTCTTCACTGACGGCTATATAATACAATGAATCAAAGACATATGGATATTTTAATTTAATAATAATAATTGAAAAATTAAACTATGGAAAAACAAAGAGTAAGAAAATATACGTAATTAATGAAATATGTAAGTAAACTACTAGAATAAAGAAACAAAATATAAAGTTCGTAAGACAAAATAATTAATTTTTTTCATTTTATTTTCAAATCCTCTTTATTGATATATAATAACAATTACAAATATATGATAATACAGAGTGAAATAATTAATTAGTAGATATGATAATATTCATATGTGGTGAATAGAACTAATGATGTGGGTAAGGAAAGATAAGAAAAAAATAAGGGGTAAAAAGAAAGATGAGAAAAAAGAAGAATAAAAAGTAAAATACAAACTTGCTTGGAAGAGATAAAAAATCCAAGTGTGGTGGCAAGTACGGAATCATTCTGATTTAAAAAAAAAACGTTGGAAAGATGACGAAGATACCGGAAGGTCAAGAATACGTCACAAGTTACTCGGAAAGGTAAAAATAAGAAACTTGAAATATTTAAAAACCATATCAATAGACTGACAGATTAATGTTTCATTATTTTAAGTAACTATTTTTCAGAGAGATTTTAGTTATAATAAATCTTATAATCCAATGAGAATGAGATTTTTCTAACAAGTTCCTCAAAGCGTCCAATATTCTTAAGTCAATAGGAATAAACAGAGGAAGGAGTATAGTAGTATTTATAAGGGGAGGGTTCTTTGTTATAGCTGTTTTATTTCGGCCATTTTCCTCTCCATCGGAAAGTAACTCGTTCTTAAACCTACTGATCGTTTTTATCGCTGGTCATATATGTAGAATCGAAAAACCTTCAAAGGTAACTTTAATACCTATTACAGTTTTTACTTTCACTTACCTGTGAATGAGATATATATTTACTAAATAGTAAGGTGAAGTATTGCCATCATGGAAAAAAAAAAAAAAGTTCATGCTACTACTATAGTTAGCACAATTTAATTCACAATTTAAACGACGATTTCTTTAATCTCTATTAAAATAAAATATATCCCTTGCACAAGAAAAGTTAACCTTCAAAATCTGGTGGTAAACTTTACCGGCCAATGTTTGCCGGTTAAACTTAGGTTTAGAGCCAATCTACTTTTAAGTACGAAACAATTGTTCCACTTTGATTTGTTATCTAGCGAAGGTGTATTGTTTTATTCTGTTTCTTTCCAAATGCAATAAAATGGATTTGACAGAGATATACGATTTGTCGGACGAAGAAAAATTCAAAGAATTAGTAGCTCAGGTAATAATGAAAAAAAAAAGTACTAAGTCTCGACCAAATAATTGTTTACAGTGGTCAGATGAGAATTTTTTTCAGCGATTTCGACCATCAAAAATGGCTATTAAATAAATTCAAAATTTAATTTGACCAACAATTCGAACATTGACGATAGGAATTGCGTAGTTTGGCGATTATCTCAGTTTCAGGTAGTCTTGGTGACCTTGTAAACAAAACTTTGGAGGATATATATAAGGAACTTCGGATTAAGGAGTATGATATAAGCTAGTAGAAAAGTGAAGCCAATAATGCGGGGGGCATAGGAGTGGGGAAAGAGTACGAACCAATCACTGGTTGCCTTTTGTTTTAGTTCATTTTACTTTATATTACAATAGCCCGCATTAACTGGTTAACTAAACTCTTGGACAAAATAAGTTATATTCTTAGTTTTATCGGCGATAGGTATAATGGACCCTAAGTCTTGCACATGTATTTATTTATATGAATTGCCTAGCTCAAAAACGAAAAGTCGTACAGAACTTAAATTTCTATATGTAGCGACCTCTTTGCTAAAATAAATTAACCGAATTTGCCACTTTATTTAATAAATTCTACGCTTAGCTGAGATTTTTATTAAACTAAATAACATGAATGAATAATGAAATAGTCTTTAATATCAGCTAAGTCTTATCCTCATAGAAATAATCTGACAGATTATTTAATTAAATGCCGAATTAAAAAAAAAAATCCTCTGAAGTACTTTTAATTTTTTCAATTTGTAATTATTAACTATTCCTCATTGTTAGCTGTACTGAAAAATGTATAGATATGAATTAATAGATAATTTTATAAATATTGGAAAAAGATAGTTGACCGTATGAAGTAGATTGAAGGAAGATAGTCCGGGTGGCGGTCAATAAAGGTATAAAAATAGTAGAAGAAAACTATTTATTGTTAACCGACGTTAACTGAAATTGTCATCTCTGTTTCAATCTGACAGTCCTGATGAAGCCTTTGAAACGTGGGGCGAAACGTCAGTTAACGATAAATTACTTTCATCTACTATTTTAATATCTTTATTGAACGCAAATCAGACTATCTTCCTACAATTGGAAAAATTGCTATAGAAAAAATATTTTTCTCAGGTTGAAACAAAGTTTTAGAAAATTATGCGTATGATATACCATCTGAAAACAGAAGATTTTAGAAACATTTACGTCTCTATATTATTATTGTTATGTTTTCTATTCACTTCTTTTGTCTAACTTAACTTCATATTTTGTTTATTTATTCTCATATTATGTTTACATATTTCATTAGTTACATATATTTTCTTTCTCTCAATATTATTTTTTTCTTTCCATAATTTTAATTTTCAAATTATTAGTAAACTAAAATATTCATATTCCTTAACTTTAAATTTTTATTTCTTTAATTATGTTATTTTTACTTACTTATTCAATATATAAATATATAAATTTTATTTTTTACTTCTTTCATCACTTTATTTTAATTAATATCATTCTGTACAATCATTTACTATATGTCATTCTGTTTATATTTTCTTTCTTTTTGTATTCATTGGTTGCTAATTTGTACTTTATTCTTATCCCTGATGAAGTCTAGAAATTCTGGCCAAACATTGGCACGATTAAATAAGTTCTTTCAACTTATTTGTGTTATATTCTGATTGCACCCCCACCATCTTCTCCTTGTATTTATGTCTACCATATTGAATCGTGTAAGTTAGTGGAGAGTGGCGAAAAACGCCTATAATAAAACCTACTCTTTTTTTTTTATTTTTATACCAGATCGGCCTGGTGGGCCTTAAATGGTCGATATAACTTATATTATATATATTTTTTAACAGTTGATTATGAGGGGGTATAGTCATACAAATGACACCTCTAACTATATAAAATGATCTTATTAAAAGAAAAAAAATAATAATAAAATAAATAGATAAGAATAACGCTTCTTAATAAAAGAGGAAAGTAAAATTAATAACAAAAAATAATGATGTACTGGAAGATTATTGATTGACCGTGTGTAAAGATGAAAGGAATATGGTCCGGGTGCGGTCAAAAAAACTCAAATAGTAGAATTATAAAATACTATACGAAAATAGAATAATTCTACTATTTGAGTTTTTTTGACCGCACCCGGACCATATTCCTTTCATAACAAATAATGATATTGGTACACTTAAATAAAACAAACAATTGTCTTCTAATAGTAAAAAGAAACAAGTTAATTTGAAAAAGGGAAGAGAGAAAAAAAATAAATAAAAAAATTATGAATTAATAAAATGAATAATAATAATAAGTAAATAGAGGTAGTGTGACTATGAATTAATTTTAAATTTATTAAAAATTTACAAAAGAATATTCTGCAGCAGTCTGGGCTTCAGTCTTCGGATTGAGGTTGGGTTTCCCAGGTTGTAGGTCACTGCTCCTTTAACTGTCCGCAACTGGGAGTGGAACTTCATGAACCGTTTTTTGATATAATCCTCTATTGACTCCATTTGTAATTCGCGATGCAATTGCCTATAATAAAAGAATTATTAACATTTAATCGCGCAGTGTGTTTTTTATTCGAAAGGCTGGGACTTGAAATTGTCCTGGAAATTGGCAATTGCAGCCAAGAGCGTACCATCCCTTCCGATTCCCTTCGTACGTACATCCCTCTTCAAAGCATAAATATGTACATCTCTTTGTTATCTTTAGTTAAGTCATATTCTATGCAGAATTCTACAGTTGGTATTCGTTTTTCACACTTGAAGAAACCCTTAAGTATGACTGATAAGAGAAAGTTTTATGATGCAAGCATCTCACCAGTTTTTTTTATTTTTTTAATTTTACACTTCATTAAGCTATGATAAAAAAATTGGTACGAGAAAAATTATGCGAAGTAACCATTCCTTTGCAACTCCTTACAGAACGTATGGAGTGCGAAATGATAAATTATCCGACCTGAAGACGGGAGGCACATGGCGAGCACTGCATGGGATTTGTGGGTTGACGACCCCACCCTGTGGGTTTTTTTTTGGAGGATGGGGGGATGTCTGAGATTTTTTATAAGGGGCCAGGTCTGCAGCTGTGGCACGCACTGAGCTCTTAATTTCTACTCAAAGGACTTTACTGTTTTGTGGCTGGTTCCTTACATAAAAAAAAATGTGTACCTATTAATGCGATTTTAATTTGTTGAATGTCCATTGAGAAAAATGATTTGCCTCAACTGATCATTAAACTAAGAATGACATCGATGAAAGAAATATTTCATCATAAGTAGTTCTCTTGTCACTTTTGTCAGATCACTGGACTTTACTATAACGCCTTTACTAAGCCTCCATTGGCTTTCAAAACCCGTGACGACGTTGAGGAGTGTTGTCCTACTTTACCTTTCAAGACAAGATTGATTCGAAGTTTCACAGGCTCAGTGAGAATATAATGTTTTATTATATTTTCACTCCAATTGTTTGATTTGGATTACTTATATACTGGTAATAAATGACTAGAATCATAATGATTTATACGGAGTTCTATTAACCTTTGCATAATATCCTTTGTCCACGAGAGGAAATTCTGCCTGATTAAGAACAATCACCAGACATCCGCATATTAACAGCTACCTACACCCCTGATTTTTCCTCTTTCCAAGCTATTATTTCCCTTCACAGGAAATAAAATTAGTCATAATCTAGATATCCTTGTAATTCATCTTAATGGGAAAAAGTTTTCATTAAGAAGAATTACAAGTAGAAACATTTCTATGTATTGTTTAATAATTATTTTTATTTAAATATAGAATAGTGATGTAACATCGTAATATAACGGATTCATTTAACAGTTTTGAAATCACGCACTCCATTTTATTAGTAAAAAATAGTATATTGCAAAACAAACCATCAGTTTTGAACTATTTAGTTATTTTTTAATTTTTTTATATATTGTTTAAAATATCTGCAATATCATGTCAGAAGATGAGAGAAGGGGTGCAATCAAAGTGAATAACAGTAATGAGTCCAACTTATTTTATAGCACCAACAAGTTTGTACTTAGCCCTGAACCTTCTTTAGGGAGATCAAAACAAACATGTTGCCACAGACTGAATAATATGAATCAAGGGAGCTGGGGTACTTCGGATATTTCAAGCACTGGAGGTTCAGCTTAACGAAAACGGCTGAATAGACGGTGAAGTCAGAAAAGAATAAAAACTGGCCGAAAAATGCTTACATTCACTCAAGGCTGGTATCCAAGGAAAGAAAGAAGAAACGAAAAATAGTATATTAGACAACGTTTATACTCTTACTGACCAATGCCAGTGAGTCATGGACTATTACCTCAAGATACAGAAGCCAAATCCAAACAATGGAAATGAGGAGGTCCTAAGGGGGATAGAGCAGGAAAACACGAATGGGGTAATGTTAGGAATACTATAATAAGAAGTAACCTGGGAGTGAAACCTGCTGAATATATTATGGAAGAAAATGGACTACGGTGGTTTGGTCATACAAAAAGAAAGCGAGAGGAGAGAATGGGCAAAGCAACGTATGAAACGAGAGTCGAAGGAAGAAGAAAAAGAGGAAGGCCAAGAAACACTGATGGTGCAGTTGGAGAAGATAGGAATAGGCGCATCCACTGATACAGGGCTGAGGATTATGGATACAGCTCTATAAGCAAGCTCATCGTACTGCTCTATCGTAAATGAGGAAAGATTAATAATAATAATAAGAAGAAGAAAAATTTAAATTTAAATTATAATGAAACTAAGAAAGAAAACGATATAAAAAATATAATGAAAATCTTGAAAATATCTAAGTAAAGTAACACAATTAAAGAATTAAGAAGTTGTGGTATTTTAAAAAATACCATTATTTTAAGTTATCATTATTGGTTTCTAATTGACCTCAACAAAACAGCCCTGATGAAGCTCTGCGAAGTGGGGCGAAACATCGCCAAATAAATGGTTGCTAAATATTTATTGTTTTCTTGTGACTGCAATTTGTGATATTTTAAATTAATTAACTTACAAATATGATATGATTTCATATTTTCTTTTTGTCTTATTCTATGTTTCGTACTGTTTTTTTATCATATTTTTTTTAATTTTAACATGATTAATATCTGATTTAATTTTTGTTTCAGCTTTAATTTTTGTTTTATCCATAATGTAAGATAAACAAAGCTTATACACAACCAACTTCTGATATAAAAGCTCTTTCATCAGTTCCTATAACCGTTAATTTATCCTAAATGAAGATGCAGTGAAACATTTAAACAGTTCTGAATAATCCAATCACCTATGAATGAAGCCTTGTTGAAGCCTGCTTGGGTTTTGTCGTCTCAACGTTGTTGTAACTAAATTGATATATAACTATTTTATGAATGTATTAAAGTGGCATTCATGTAAGTTAAGGAACCGGTATTATAAATTTAAACAATTGCCCCTTACCCAACTGAACCTATGTCACTTTAGACATATGGTTGCATATGTCCACATTCTCTTACAATTTTATAGAAAAAGGAACCCAATAAAAACGACTAGGTTCTAAGAAGGCCCCTGAGACCATTCTAACAGCCCTTTAAAGCCCTTAGTATCCTGTATCAATAGCAAGGGTTGACACTTAGGCAGGTACATGCTGACATCTCACAATGGACTTGCATCAGTCTAACTATTTTATGTTTAACACATGAAAGTTAGTTCTTACAAGATCATCACTCTTACCCCAATTTCTTGGAAGCCTGACACCCTGCTTCTAGTCACGTCTTTTTCCCCCTCCCAGATATTTACTTCTAATTTCATAGGCTCTCTAGGCCCGGCCTAGTCTCCTAAAATTATCTGATTGGTCCAAACCCCTTCTCTTATTTCATTATTCCTCCTACCCCCTCTTCTCAATTGTTTATATATAATTCCTAGACTAGATAGCTAAGTTAGAAGAGAGACAAACGGTAACAGTAAGAGTAACATGTAGTTCTTGTAAATATGTTAGAATAAAGTCATTTTAGTCTTCACTGATTTTTATGTTATTTAATTTGTACCTTTGTTTCTTGAGACGTAGCGGAAGTATAATGAATCCTTGAGGGTTAAAAAAAGAGGTGTCTATGGTGTTTTTTTTTATTTTTTAGGAATGAAGTAATTTTTTTGAGTATAAATATTAAAAATTTATTTTTAAATGATTCACGTGAAGCATTAGAGAAGCTCACAGTTTCTTCTTGAGACCCATCCACACTGGTTTCATTTACCAGCGTCTTCTAACTACGCCATTTGTTGATTTAATTTTATGTAGTTCAGGAAAAAGTGCAGATGAAATTAAATATGTGCACGCGTTTATAATTCTTATATTCCTTTTCGTAGAAGAGATTTTAGAAATTTGTATTCTGGATGATTCACTGGATGATATGGGGTATACCAGGATTAACACACTTCAATCTAAAATGTGAATTTTCTTTTTTTAACAATCATCATATTATACTTTATATAATATATATAAACGACACGGCAGACATAGAGTTAACGAAGTAAAGATGGCCAATAGAAATAGGTGTACCATCTGTAGAACTCACAAGAGAGCAACTACTGCAGACATCGAGGGAACTTTAAAACGTTTCGATGAAAGTTTAAAGACCGCTCCCCCTCCCTCTTCCACATTCTACGTTTTGTTAACAACCCTTTATTCCACTTTTCACTGTCCAATGTAGAATAAATAAAACCAGGAACTATGATATTAACGAATTGACTAAAACATGATTAACCGCTGAAACAATTTATTATATATATATATATATATATATATATATATATATATATATATAAGTTACGGTATGAGTCAGCTGTTATTTCGATGTCAGCTGACTGAGGGGATCAGCTGATCGAGAGTATATAAGCGATGTAACGAACACAATAAAGTTAGTGTTTTACAGCAGTTCAAGCGAGTTAGATCTTATTCCTTCTTCTCTTTTTTGACATTTTGCTTTTGCCAATACTTAACTTATATATATGTATTTTTTTAATTACAATTTATTATATAAAATATATATTTTAGTTTTATTTGTGAAAGGTGCATTAAATATCTCCTAAATCTAAAGATTCCAGAACCCATGAAGAATAAATTTGTGGAGATAGTCAGCAAATAAACACAAATATACAAAAAATTATTTATTCTTGAATTTCAGGTCTTCATCATGGATAAAAAACAAACAGATAAAATAACTATCATTCAGAGAAACATAAAAATTAAAAGAAATAATAAACTAAAAAAATATACATAACAATGAATTGAAAATAAAATAATTAATTAATATTTTCAATGCATTGTTAAATATATTTCCAAATTTGTTAGTTTATTATTATTTTTTATGCATTTACATCCATTAGATAAGATATAAGACATCAAATAATTAAGGGAAATAATTATGAGAGATAGTTGACCGTGGATGATAAATGAGGAGAAGATGGAAAATGGATAAAAGTGGAGAAAATAAGGGGAAAGAGTAAAATAAGATAAAAGTAAAATAAGGGGAAAGAAAACAAAAAAGAAGAATAAAAAACAACCTGTTCGCTGAAAGGTTGAGCGCCTAATGGTGGCAGCGCAAATAGTGGTCAAACTTAGAATTAAAAAAGCCGTTACAGCAATGACTAAGTTTTTTTTATAAAGAAAACGTTACGGGATGGTGAAAATAAAAAATAAAAAGTAGACAAATTTTTAGAAGAAGAAAGGGTGTGAGAGGGTGAGGACAAAAGGTGATAGGAAGAATTAAAAATATATATGAACCAACGAATTATCGAATAACGAAGTACCGGAAGATGAAGAGGAAACGTAATATAGGTGGGGGACGACAAATGTGTAAGAAAAGGTTTTAAAGATGAAATAATGCGTTCAAAAGTGGGCGGAAAAAATAATGTGAATTTATTAAAAAAAAAAAAATAATAAAAATAAAAAAAAATTAAAATTACTTTTTTAATAAATTAACTATTTGTGAATATGTAATGATAAGTTGTTCTTATCGGTTTTTAAGTTGACGGAAGAAGGCTCTAATTGGATATAGAGGCTTTCAGAGATGACGTCGGCACATTAAAATAAGTTAATCATACTTATTTGTGTTTCATTGACCGCACCCCCAACCATCTTCTCCTCAATTAAGGTAAATATACGAGTAATAAAACTGTTACAAATGATTGGCTTTTCTTAATTTATATAATGATTATTATTAATATATAATATGTTAATATAATTTAAACCTTGATAAAGGTTGATAAAATTTAACTTCTAAATAATGGACTGACTATTGAACAGTTTGCATTGAAAACAAATAAATAACTGAAATATTATAGTGATATTTTATGTTTCTTGTAAAATAAAATCGACAAAAGCTAACTGTTGCCATGAACAGAGCAGAGACATAGGAAATTGAACAATAAAATGTGAATATTTTGAAAAATATAAACAAAGTTGATTAACATTAATAGTATGGAAAAAAAATTATCTCTTTATTGATGAAAGAAAATGTGTATTTTTTACAGGCAAAAAGTTATAATTTCTTTCATAAGTCTGAATTAAGAATTATTCAAGATTTATAAATAATTCCTTTGAAATATTAGGTTATTAGACTTATTAATTAGCATATTATTGCTCAACATCTTGATAAATAAAACTTATCTAATCATTTAAATGTAAAATAAACATTTTGTGTTTTTAAGCTATAAATTTATATATTTAAATATTGTATAATTAAGACACCGGAAAAATGCAGTCTACATTAAACAACACTCGTAATATTAATGATATACACCAACAATAAAACTTCTTATTTTACGTACAGGAAGTAGATTAGGTTTTCAAAAATGAATTAAGAATTATTAATAATTGTTAATAATAAAACCTAAAGAGATAGTAAATTGATAATAAACAGAAAAAAAAAGACTTTCATTTGTTGGACTATTTAGATAATACCTGGCACTTACCAAAAAAAAATTATAACAATATATAAATAAATTTGTTAACTAATTAAACTAAAACGACTCCTGTTCTGTTACCCAATTTTAGTGTAAGTGATATATTTTTTGTTTCGACACAATACGTTTATAGTAATGTTTGCGTACCTAATAATTTAGTGATTAAATGTTCAACTTCGACTGTGCTAGATCGCACGAAAATAATATTATATGCAAAACAAAGTTTGTAACAGTTGGCTCGTTTTATAATTTAATTTACAGGGGGTTTCATGGTTAAGTGAGAATATGAATTAAGGATCGCAAATTAAGAAAAAATTCTCAATGAAGGTATGTTATTTACTAACGCTTCGTTTAGGAGATATATCGTTCACGTTTTCCAATTTCAGGTGGTTTTTAAATATTGCTGGATTAAACTCTATGTAAGTCTCCTCTTCAAGTTTTAAGCAAATATTTCAAAAGTGATATGGGACCGTCGCTCCCTGGGGGTCTTAGTGGGACGGGTCCGGCCGGGCAGGATTGCCTTTTTTTGTGTTGATCTCCTCTTGTAAGATTGTGACATGTCGTACATCGATCAACACACTCGCTATAATTTTTTTATGGTTTTCATAGTTATGAATTATTTAGGCCATAGTAAATAAATTAATATCATTAATGTCTTGAGCATTAAAACAGGCATCTTTCTTTCCAAGCAGCAGTGAAAAAACGGTGAGTTTTTAAATAGTTTTTGTGTATTCAATTCATAGGTGGTATAAGGGAATTCTGCAGGAGATGCGGGAGTGATACTTGGCAACAATAAAGCAGAAATAACTCGTACTTTGCAAGTTTGAGGGTTAGTTTCTTATTGCAGAGGCCGTCTGTAGCTGGGGGAGTTGAGGCGTAGGTCTTTGCAACCTCGAAACTGCAGCGGCTCCGGTTCCAGTCCGGCCTAGGGGATCAACCCTTATTTCTGTGGCGGTCCCACAAAATGAAAACTTGACCTCTCCCCCCATTAAAGTTAGAATAGAGTGGTACCCTAAAGAAAAAACCTGAGGGATGGGTAACAATGTTCCCAATGTTAAAAATGAATAGGAAGAATACATATTTTCGTATTTATTGTTGTGTGTAATGAGGGCTAAAAATAAAAATATTAACAAATAAATACAAAAGAAGTCAAAAACCGATAACATGAACAAATATTTGGTAACGTTCTGATTTCAAGTGCCCTAAATGATTCGATACGGGCATTTCGGTGTTAGATAAGCAACTACTAACACGCCCGATTTCATTTTTCTCAAAACGAGTTAGACATCCTTTTCATCAGGTGGTTGCATCCTCTCTGCAGTACTGAAGTTCTCTCATAAAAAATCCGGCTAAAATACTGATAATAATAAAGGTATAGTGAACCCAAAAAAATGACTAAATTAAGGTTTTATATTTCCTATTTAATTTTAGTCGCAATTATGAAATACAGTTTTTTTTTCGATCACCTAAAAGATTTTACTAAGTAGAACTAAGATCAAGCATCTTTTTTCGCCGTGGAATACTTTTGGGCCGAAATCATTTCGGGGCACATGTTTTTTAATATTATGAGAAAGTGGCCAACGCTTGGGGAAACACTGAGTGTCGCAGCATTCTTCAGAGCGGGGAGAGGGTCCTGATTATTTTTTGAACAACTTTGGGTTTCTAATGAAAATCATATATTTACTTAGAATCTGAAAATCAGCCAAAATTAAATTTTTTTTAAGATTTAAAAGAGGTACTTTTCTTGATTTTTGACGAGTTAAATCATGAGTTACGCCTTTTAAGTCTATTCATTCGAGTATACCAGTCTCTATCAACATTAGTGATGAATCGCTTGATCTATTTCGAAGCAACCTTACTTCTTAGTTAATTCTTGATATGTTTCAATTTATCGGCCACAGGAGTCGGTGGGTCCTATTTATCGATGGACCTTACGCCAGGGTACAGCGGGTCTATGGGGTAAAGGTGGCACTGATACCCAATATTTTCTATATTATACTTTAACTCCTTCGAAAATAAGTAAACTTATAAGTCCTTAAACACTAGAAATAATTATAATGAGACTGTATCTTGAATAGTGGCTCTCCGTTCCTGCCGACCATCAACACGATAAGTAATAATTATGTAGCCTTGAAATAGAGTCTCAATTGATCATAAGAATGTGACGATCAAGAAGGAACTGATACAAGAAAAGAAAAAATCACAAATAAACATTGATAACGCTTTCTTTTTAAAACAATTTTGATCCTTTTTCTCTCAACTTTATTCTTTTTTAAACATCCGACGTTTCGACCATTCAGGTCATTTTCAAGGATTCCTACAAACAGCTCCTTTTAATTTTTTAACTCTTTAAAAGAAAAAATTATGTTATATGATAAGATGATAACAGTGTCCTAACCTGTTGAAGGTAGGTTCTGTTTGGAGTTTGTAAATGAACATAAAAGTGGTTAATAAAAGTTTTAAATTTGGGAAAGAATTCTATAGAAGAATTTGTAAGTAGGAATCTATTTTTTAAAAGAAAGACAAAAGATTTTATAGTGTTATTGTGATATTATTTTAATGATTAATTATTTAAAGATGGGACAAAGGCAATTAGCCGGCATTTAAGAATTTTAAAGAAAAAAATGAAAACAAAATAAGGTAAGACAGTATGTAAGTGAAGGAAATTTGTTATAAAAGTAATTAAAAGGAGCTGTTTGTAGGAATCCTTGAAAATGACCTGAATGGTCAAAACGTCGGATGTTTAAAAAAGAATAAAGTTGAGAGAAAAAGGATGAAAATTGTTTTTAAAAAGAAACTAAACCACTCTCAAACAAGTATAAAAATAAATCTAATATTGATAACGCTATTAACTTTAATCCAGACACTAAAAAATTAAGTACAAATTACGTAGATACTGTTAAACATCATTATTATTTATTGGAATAAATTTAATATAATTGTGCAGTAGTATAATATATATTTAAACAATTAAACAATTCGAAACGTTGTTTAATGAATCATTAAAATAAAGGCATTTTAACCACTAAGAGTACTTTCTAATTATATTAATAAAAACTCATCCAGTAACAACCTAGATATTAATAAAAAAATGTTTACAATACTACAACATTCACTTACTGTCCTACATACGTCCCCAAGTAAAGTGAAGATTGTTGGGAACAGAGTTGAAGTTATGGCTACTTTTTTTGAGAAAAAAAAATCCAAGAAAAAAAAAAGGCCAAGGAAGAAGAAATTTCTTTTTACTTGCTGCAATAAAAAATCGGATTTTAGTGTTTCTTGAGGTGGAGGGGGGGGGGGAGGATAACGAATATAAATTTTGTTTTCTGCCAAGAATACGACAGTTTAACAAAAGATAACGAAGCTGTAATTGCAATTGGGCGGTCTCAGCTTTTCACGTTCGAATCTGATGTCTATTTTTTCTTTGCTTCTTCTATCTTTATTCATAAAATTCTGTAATATTTTGTACTTATCCATTGTAGCAATGAGAACTTAATTTGCTACAAAAAACAAAATTAAAGGTACTTTAGACAAAGATTTTTAAAAATTCATCAATTAAGGATTTCAATGAGGTATACACTAGGTGACATTAGAGACCATTTAATTGCTCATTGATTCACCAATTTCAGTCAAAATCGTTATTGCAGTTCCGTAGAAAATCAATACAATAAATTGACACTGGTCGATTTTAACGAAAGGTTTACTGTCACGTACCAGGCATCTACTCTCCTTAAATGTTTAAGTTCAGTTTCGTTCGACGTAACGTAATTGAGCTAAGCTGATAACACACAGAGACTATTTTGTGAAACTTTGTTATTTAGACAGAGGTGACCTCATTTATTAGTAGGTGTTTCTGTCGAAAACTCGATTACGAAATTTTTTCACTATCGCAATTCTTGCCCTTACTATATTCCATGAACAGGGAAACGAAAGTATAAATGGAAGATTGTTCACAGAAATAGAAATAATTCATATCAGCAATAGAGTTTTGAGTAATCGCAAATAATTATTATTGCTAGTGCCTGTATGTAGATACAAGCAACAAATGTATTTAAAGGACAGAATTTTTTGACTTCATTTGGTCAAAAAAAGCAAAAATTTAAAATAAAGTATAAAATCTCGTGCTAAGTTGCACTTGTCTTTGACGATATTACAAAAGACGATAAGCTCTGTGAATATTTAAAGAAATTACCAGAAAAATTGAAAAATTTATACACTTCAACTCTTAAATGTTTATTTATTCTTATGTACAGGAAAACGTGTCAATTATTGATGAACGCTAATTGAATTGTTACATTTTATTGTTGAATATACGAATGTAATGTGAAACTTGTTTGATTAATGATTGTAATAAAACAAGATACAATTAGGAGGGAAATAGATTATTAATCAAATTAAAAATAAAATTAATTTATTTTTATTTTAAATTTAAATTTTAGTTTCTACAACATAAGTTAGTGATAAACCACTCTATGTTTTAAAAATTCAAGTATCATAGCAGATACTTGCCCACACTCAAATTAAAGCTACTTAAATGTAGTAGTAGTTTATGATACTTATCTTGGAAAGAGTAGCAGTTACCATATTTGCTAAAATAAATTGATCTTTTGTTGTTCGAACAATGTTTCTACAGCAAATAAAATAAATAAAAATTACTACCCCTACGAAGATAAATGTTATAAACTACTTATAAATACTTTATACGTTATATACTTTATAATATATTAAATTAAATTTTATTTCGTAACTATCAAACATCTGTACGTCTAACGTCTAACGTTTTCTGAGATATATTTTTTATAAATCAAAAATTTTGTACGAACAATTAAAATCAGCATTTTGTTAATTTATTTTGGCAAAAATAAAATAAAAAATACGGCTCCTACGACGAAAACGCTATAAACTTCTTCATAGCACATCAAAATTACTTTAATTTGAGTGCTAATCAACAACTGTACGTCTAATGATTCCTGAGATGTAGATTTCTCAAAATAAATTCACTAACTAATGATTTTTCAGTACATTTTTTATGAAATGTTTATTTTAAAAAGCTATATCTCGGGAACTATAGAATGTAAATAGGAATTTTAAGGCTCAAATTCTTGCAAATTCACCATACTTTAAGTAATATTGAATTAAGTTTATAGTATTGTGGGTTGTACTTAAGATATGAAGCTCTGAGTGAAACAATAATTTGTTTAATGTTTTAAAACATTTTTGTATTCTTATTAAATAAACTTGGCAGACTAATCAATTATGACCAGTTTCTATACCCAGTTTTCATTAAAGTGATCAAAAATTGGGATGAAATAACTGACATTTTCTCCCTTTGGATTTTGTACTACAAGGACTGTAAACCACATCACATTCCATTATTAATGCGGACAGTTCAATTAGATAGTACATCTTAAAATTTAATGCATATTAACCAATTAGAGATGCCACCACTCTTGTCAGCAGTATGAAATTATTTTTTTTTTAATAAAAAAAATGTGTTAACAAAATATTTCAGAGTAATTTATTCAGTACATATTTAAAATTAATTATATCAATATAGAATAGAATTATAAAAACTTAAGCAATAATAATAACCCTTTTAATTAATTGAAACAGTGTTTTGTTTTTCTGTAATTTTTATTTTTAAACATCTTTGACATTTTATTTGCTTGATAGTTATTTTATTTAGTCAGTTAATAAAACGTTTCTATATTACATAGAAAAAATTGAAGATATAATTGATATAATCCTATGATTCTTATAATATTTGGTTGAGAAGTCTGGAGTATCTCCAGTCAGGACTTGGAGCTGGAAGCAAGAGTTATCTAGCGGTCGCCAGCGGAACTACAAGACTGACCCTACCGATATTCAAGCTGGACTGTACATGTACCATCTCTCTATTCCTGTACAACTCAATTTCCGTTTGACAATCAAATATTTTAAAATTATTCTGATGTCGAATAGTAAAGAAAATTTATACAGAAAAATTAAGTGTTAGTACAACATCGTTCAAGTTATACAATTCGAAAAAATTAAAAAAATAATTTTAAAAATTATACAATAACATAAGAGTTAAGATATAATCGTTAAATCTTAGAATTATCATTATTCTAAAATCACCAGTCAATCACAACATAGAATAGATTTATAATAAATACAGATATATTATAAATATAAGAGAATTAAACTACATTAGCTAAATATATTCTATGAAAAAAGAAATTAATTTTATCATGTAAAATTTTCTTATTGAAGAAGCTAAATATAAAACGACCTCCTTACTTGAAGGATTTTTTATTATTTTTTTTTTTAACCCTTCACGATTTCAATATCTCCTCCTGTTGAAACTAACGATCTACTCCAGTAGTCATAAAATAATATTCACCACACTTCTTAATATTTGGAGATTTCAACTTTACAAATTTTAAAATAATAAAAAATAAAACTAATTACACACACATTTTTAAATAACATTAAGTAAAAATTCATAAATATTACCTAGATAGGTAGTCTAACCCTTTTATTAAAGTTTTTTTTTTTTTAATTCGACGAAATAAAATTGTATGGATTACAAATATGCGTATAGAAAAAATTTGATGTACAAGATAACACATAATTGATGATATTTAAAATATGCGTGAAGTTAATTTTTTTTTTTTTATTGTTCCATAGTTTTAAAATTTGTTGAGAAGACGTAAGAGTACTCTAAAAAATTGGTTAATTTTATATACTTTGATATATGTATGTATAAAAAAATACGAAAAGTACAAACCACCAAGAATTAAAAAATCACAAAATTTATCTCATTTTACCAAGAAAAATATATGAGATTCAAGAGGGGGAAAAAAAATACAGACAGTTTTTCCTTTAATCTACATTTCCCCGTCATCAACATGTTCACTAAATGGAGAGCCAAAAGTCTTGGTAATAGTTTTTTTTATATGAGTAAATCCTAAAAACCAATTAGTCTACCGTGAAGATTCAGTCATCAATAATTTTTAAATCAATAGTTTTTTTTTAGTTTAGAAAAAATCCCTTAGTTGAGTATTAAGCTTGAGAATTAAGTTAATGACAAATAATTTGCAGGTGTACAACCATAATCAAAGGAATGATAAAAAAACATCCTCCCAAAATCACTTTTCTTGCAATTATTGAAAAAAAAAGTTTATAATTTTTTATAGGTAAAAAACTAGTGGGTTTGAGTGGCTATGGAGATTTTAAAGATTTGTTTTCTCGAAATTTTTTTTTTTTATCTTTATCTCTATAAACCAAGCGAAATCACTCACTCACGGACTTATTATTATTATTTTTTTTTGTTGGAGAAAATAGAAATGAAGATAATAAAAAAAAATAAAGGGGAAAAATTTGTTGTACAGTGTCAGCAGTGCTCTTCCTGAGCAAAACCTTGGGTGGTCGTACTCAGCAAAGCCAAAAAAGAAAAGAAATGGAATCGGTGAACACGACCGCGAGTTAGTCCTGGTACAGATTTGTGATGTAAATATCAAACAAAAACAATGGACATAAAAATATATAGTAATCTACGGTGGGGCAATGAAAATTATATATAAATGAATCAACAGCATGAATAAAAATAAAACGAACGAAATAGGAATAAATAGCAAATGCAGTAATAATAAGTATAAAATTAAAAATAAATAAATAAATTAAACATAAAACAGTATGTTAATTTATTCTATCTTTCTTATAGTTTCTGCTTATTATATTTTTACCTTTACTTGTATACATTATTATGATTTATTAGTGTATTAATCATTTATACTTTATCCTGAACAATTTTTTTAAGTTACGTCGTTCATTTTTATATACTTTTTATAACATGTTTTATATCATCTTATAGTCCTACCATGGTTTACAATATTTTTAGTCCTGAGGATGTTCAGCAATATAGGAAGAGTCATTGGTTTAAAAAAATAGTTCTTGCTATTTAAGATTTTATTTTATTATTATTTTTTTTTATCACCACCCGTATCATCTTCCATCTATTCTATATGGTAAACCAATAACCTTCTAATAAACATCTAACTATAATATTCATGTATAGAAAAACTCTCAAAGTGTTTGACACTAAAACATTTGTATATTAATTATTGTGCGAAAACAATAACCATTGGAATCATCCGGCTCTCATTTCTCTTAGTTTTTAAAGGCCTTTGCTACAAAAAACATTTACGGGCATTGGTCTGTGTCAGTACTATGTTGGAAGACGTCAAAATATCGCTATTTTCAAATCGATATGTCTTAATACAAATATTTTTTTTTTTTTTTTTTTTAAATTGATAGATTTATTTATTGATAGATATTACAATCTGCCACACAGT
>NW_027105232.1:1410486-1426981 GCF_000696795.3 Halyomorpha halys
GGAGAGTGAAACAAGACTAAGATGAGAAAGGACCATGGGAAGGGGGGAAACAGAGAAATGGATTGAGGAGTAAACAAACAAATTCTAGGAAAATGCTACAGGAATAAGACCCTTGCTTTTTAATTGATTCTGAGAAATTCTCGAAGTAATTCTGTGTGAAAATTTATTATTGCCACTGCTTTTAATTTGTGTTCAAAGATGAAAATATAGAATTTTTACGCACTATTTATGATAATTGATAAATTTCACCTTCAAGTTTCTTGCGTTTTCTTGAATTTTACATAGTTGCTGCGTATACATGTATTTACAATTGAACAAATAATTTAAGGAAATACATGATTCAGGACAAAATATTTAAAAATATGTAAATATTTCAGAAAATATGTGATTTACAACAAAAGATGTAACAATATGTAAAAAAGGCCAAATATTAAAAAATATGTGAAATAAAAATGGCTTCTATTGGCAAGAAATGTCTTGAAACATCGTTAGTTAGTAAGGAATCGAAGATATCATGGTCAGGTAAAAATATGTGAAAACATAAATATCTTACCCTACAAATAGCTAACCCCTTATGTACAACCCTTTGGCTTAATAACATATAACCATTTGTCTTATAATCTATTTCAAGAATAGAGGATTATCTCGCTATGCAATAATTCTTTTTAAATCAATTAAATATATTTAATTAACTCATTCCAAATTCTTATATCAGCGATACTATAAAATTACAATTAATTTGGGTAATATCCCCCATTTATCTCGGGGAATATCCGAATTAAACAATCACGCTCAGCCCCTAGATTTTCCCTAATTAGGGGAATCCACTAGATAAGGCAAAGTGGACGAACCCACAGGGTTGACTCACGGCTACAGTAAAAATAGACCGGTTCCTTGGAGTTTGAAGCACAGCGCATTACAACTGTGTCACCTCCTTTCTTAATCTAATCATATGTATAAAATAATCATATCAGATAATAGAAAAGAAAGAAGGAAAAAATAGGTGATAGGTGAAACTAATTCCCACCAAGTTCGTTGCTGGTACTTTTTTGGCATACTAAAGGTCGAGAAAATTCTAAACCTCAAGAAACGTCGGTAATCCTACGTTTGTGAGTAACTTAGTTCCGATTTAGCACCCAGTTTTCAATATAAATAGATATAAAATTAAAAAAGGTAAAAAAGGATGTAAAGTATGTGATAAAAAATACAAATTCAAAAAAATGAATTCCAAGAACTTAACAAGAGTAAAAAGTCAATTATCTCAATTTTCTAATATTTTAATGAAAACTATGTATAATTAGTAGTCAAAATTGAGTCTGCAAGGTACATAAAGGGTATTAATGATGTTGTGTCATATGTAAAATGTTTTACCATGTTAAATGTTATAAGTATAGGATTGTGAGCAGCCCTATTTAATGTCATGTTAAATGCATAAGAGCTCCAAGTAAATTTTTTGAACAACTTGTTTTATAACCTTTCCTTCCAAAACTTCATGTCATTGTTTACTTCTGTATTATTACTTAAGTTTTAATTAAAGTAATTTATTACAGCATGCCTAAAGTAAGTGAAAAATAGAAGTTGTTTGAAAGTTTGGCTACTGAGTGCCTTGTTGATCTTATAACTGATGAAGAAGAGAATCAATATAAGCTAATTAACAACTGCCATTACATTATTAATATTGTCATCCATTGGTTTATTAGTTATAAAAACATTCAAAACTATACCAAGACAATCAAAACACAAACTACGAGCTAATAATCTAACACAACAAACAAATGGTGACGAGCTCAGTGGTCTGTTGTGTTACGTCATTCTCCATTTAACATACCTAGTAACAGACTCTCAACATTGTTATATGTTATATCGTTTTAACATGGTAAACTAATGAAATATTTCTCAATTTAACATGAGTTTTTCCATATAACACGCTTTAACATGTTAAACTAAAGATCATGAATACCCCTATAGTCCCCCAGAGTTAAGAGAAATAAAAAATGGCGGCTATTGCAAAACGTTAAAAAAAAAAAAAATCAATTTTCCATTCGCAGCTCTATATCTTCAAAACTACCTACAACACTAAAAATTAATATAACATAATTTAAAAAAGAGTAAATTTGCTAAAATATGAGCTTAACAGATAAATGTTGCTAAGAGAGCTATTTACGTTCTATAGTTCCCGAGATATAGAATATACTTTATTAAAAAGTGACATTTGATTTAACAAAAATGTACCGAACAGCAGTTGGTGAATTTATTTTTGGGAAATCTATATCTTAGGAATCATTAGGCTTATGTCTGTTAGCACTAAGCTATAAGCTTAATGTACTATAAAGTAGTTTATGATACTTATTATTATTTTTTTAATGTAAATTTTTGTTTAACCTTTTTATCTGACTTCAAATAACCTTCAGTTGTGTTTATTTTAAATAATTAGCCATCTCATATTGTAAGCAATAAGAAACAACGAATAAATACAATGAGTAAAGCAGAACATAAATGTTTTTTATGATTCCATGTTTGTTATCACAATATAATTTTTTAATATTGTCATAACAACCATGGAAACGTGATGAGAAACTTAAAAGAATCAACGACCATCCAGCGGTTATGAGGTAGTTTCTGATTTTTGAGTCATTGAAGGTATACAGGAATAATGTTAAAAAAATCCTAACAAAGATGGTTAATTTGTTAGAACAAAGTTAGATATGTCTGGTGAAATGTTGAAGCTGCCAGGTATAAAGTTTAAAGTGATGGATATGTGCTATAAAACTTCATCAAGAAGTTATTAATAATTATTGATTTTACTCACTCCTCTCGCCCGAAATATCTCAAGAAAATCCGTGTTTTCGATTTGATACAGACTCGGACAAAGGAAAGGAACATGGTCCGCTTCACCTTGAACTGTGGGAACTGTTCGAGCATGAAACAACCAGCAGTTCTCAGGTGAATTCTTTTACAAAATCCACTTAAAGATTTTTTTTTAAATAACTAAAAAGGATAAATATACAACTAATTAGTAAACAGTATTATCAACTAGTTCCAAGAATTTTCTTTTCTTTTCTTCCAATAATGCAATTTATGAAAACCCATACAATAACCATGGTAATGGATAGAGGCAGGAGTAGATAATTCATAATGAAGGAACTTTTATTCCAAAAGTATATCTAATAAACTGATCCACTGCTGTGACTATTGTGTCTTTGGTTTGATCTTACATTGCTATCTAATGATAAATTCGTTTATATATAGATAAATAGTTGTTCGTATAATTTCAAGTATGAAGATGGTCAGGCTTATGGTCAAAGAGAACAAGATAGTTTTCAACTATTTATTATCCAATAATAGTAATAATTATTATAATAATATAATATTAATATGATTATAATAATATAATCCAATAATAATATAATAATAGGATAATAAATAGTTGTAAATTATTTTGTTCTTTTTTTATTGCAACCCTGACCATCTTCTTCGTATTATAAATTAGTTTAATTTGTTTAACGGATCGAATGTGGGTAGCAGATTACTGGAAAGGGGAGGTCTGGGAGAGTGAAATAAGGAGAATAAAATTGCCAAATGGAATGAAATTGTTAAATAGAAAAAAAATTAAAATATTTGTATTTATTATGTAGACGAGTATCGATTGTAAAAAGAAAAGATAGGAAAAAAATAAATTGTTGTTATATCATGTGAATATATGTGTTGTATATATGCCCGATCATGGATTGATTAGTATGCTGTGTATTGTAGCAACCAAATGTATTTGGGAAGCATGGCTAAATAAAACACTTTCATCTCAAGTTCACCACAAGTATCGTTGCTTGTTCGATTTACGTCCGTGAAGCACATAGAGGAACTTGAAAATATACAAGCTAGGTTCTACATGTGACTACTGTGTTTGCAACGAAACATCCCACACTTAATGGTAAGACTAGAAGTGGCACGTTTTAAAGCAAACTCTGTTCTGGCTAATGAAAATACTTTAGATGAGCTGTACTCGCTTCCTGAAACAGTGTTATTTAAAGCTACTGCAGCTAGGCAGTAACAACCGTTGGAGTCTGCAATATAATTGGGTAACGCAGATAAGGAAAATATTGGAGAGCTTTGGAATGTTTGATTCTATACTACTTAATGATCCGGTAAGTATAAAAATTAGAATAGGCAAGATCTTGGATATATACGGGTAATTTGTCAAGGATAAAGACCTCTTGTTGTTACGAGAATCGACCTATAACCCGTGGTACGGTAGTGTCTTCATTAAAACGGATGCTCCTCAAAGCTACCTAAAAATCAGTTGCCCTATAACTCACTTGAGAATAATTTCCCAACTACGACTCTCCGGTAAATATACAATTACTCTAATTGTCGGTCCACACAAATATACTTTAGACCCACAGAAGCTTTGTCCAGCTTGTGATGGAACAGCCCTGGAGGATTGTTCCTATTTTTTGACGAATTGCACCGCGTATCATGAGAACCGAGTCCGATACATGCCCAAATCAGTATAAATTTCTCTCTGTACCTTCAGGATTGGACCTTAAACTGTTTTTTATATATGTAACGCAAAAAAAACTCTAGGAGGGTGAATTTCGGAGAGCGAATTTGTTGATCGGGTGAATTGAAAAATTGTGAAAGGGTGAAATTGGAGGAGCAGAAATGAGAAAGGAAAATAGGAATGAATTGAAACATTTGTATTTTTTGTACAGACCGAAATGGATCGTAAAAGTAAACTGTAGGGGGAAAAAAATTGTTTATTATATCTTATTATTGTATCTCTTTTTTTCTGATTATACCATGTATGTGTAATTTATATATGTCCGATTACGGATTGATAAGTATGCTGTGTGAGATAGCAACCTAATGTATTTATATTAAGATAGGCAGCATAGATAAATAAAGTATTTCTCTCTCTCTCTCTCTCTAGTGATGTTTTTGTTTTACTGTTTTATTCTAAACGATCTGTAACTCATCATTTTTGTAAAATTACTACAATTGAGTATCTATTTCATATATTTCACAGGTTAACTCTATTGGCACTAATAAATTGCAGGATATTTGAGTAAAAGATAAATATAAGTTTATATCATTGTATGCTAAATATAATAACTAAGTAGAAGTTTTAAACGATTTCCTTTAGATAGAGATATGAATTCAACAGATCTTTTTCAGAATTTTTTAGACTGTTAATGTTCAATAACATCCAAGTAACTACATAACGATGACAGAAACGGACGAGTAAAAATGTTAGGTTGGATAAAGAAGTTATTGTTTTTCCAATCCGCTGGACGTAGATCCTATGGAATGAATCTTTGCTGATACAGCCTCACAAATTTTAGCACGGTCTCTAGTCCTCTGCTGTAACAATAATGGTTTAGAGACGCCCTGCTGCCTGTTATGCAATCAAAAGATTACAAGATGTAATTTTCCACAAGTTTCGACATAGATAATAATAACGAATTTGCTGAAAACATAAGTGATTCTGATGCTGAGTCAGGTAGGATATTTCCAGAAGTGAAACTATATTTTAGATGTTTTAAAAAATAAAATATTTATGCATAGTATGTCTTATTTGAAGATATTTAGTAGAGGATTGGAAAACAGAGTGAAAAATGATTTAGTGTATTATTTGGAAAGATGGGAAAAGCATTGAATGACCCCTTGACTGCATAAGCGGTTCATGAAGAAGACAACGGAGGCATGATTATTTTACGAGATGAGGGTACGAATTATTTATAAGAGCAAATAAAGGTTTTGTATTGTTGTTAATAGGATTATTTAAATCCTGAATCTCTATAAAAAGGCGACAGGACAGTATAAAACATTCATGACCTTCTTTATCGATAATAATATAAAATAGTGTTTGTATTGCTGACCTTAGATTTAGTGTGAGAAGATGGTCGGAGGTGCGGTCAGTGGAATAATAATGAATACAAATAAATGAAGCGTACCTTATTTGGGTCTGCCTCAAATTCATAACAAGTCAAAATTAAAACAAAGAAACATTTAAAACAAATATATTCTTCTCACCCTCAAAACCTCTTTTCTCTTTGATTCTTTCCTTATTTAAATTTCTTTTGTAGTATTTCTGCTCATCAAGTCTTATTTTTTTTAAATTATGAAGAAGATGGTTAGGGTTCCGGTCAAAAGAGAAACGAAAATAGTTAGTTAATAACTATTTATTTTCCAACATTTCGCCCCACTTTGTAGTTTCATCAGGGCTGTTCAAGCTGAGTATAAATTATCAACATAATGGTCAATTATTTATATATAAAACTTATTATTTTTAGTTTCACTACTTACCCACTTTATACTTATATAACTTCTTCACTACTTTCATCTACTTATGTATGAAATAATTGGTGAAAGGCATTGTTGCTATGTTGCAAAATTTCGTATTCGAGTGAAAATACACGTTTTACGAACTCCTGTGTTTGAACCAAAACGAAAATTCGTACTATACTGAAATTATATATTTATATCTATCTGTTCAAATATAGTTAGTTCCTCCTACATCTTTTTATTTTTTTTATTGTGTAATAATACATTCAGTCACATTACCCTCTGCATCCATATCACCTAAATTATCCCCGTTTCTACTGCTAACCATGTATTTTGGATAAAACAAAATACATTAGGCGACATAGAAATAGGAGGAAATGCATTTGAACGCGTAGATAGGTTTAAGTATTTACACTCTACGGTAACAAAAAAAAAATTGTTAAGGTAATAAGAGCGATGTTAAAGGCAAGAACTGCTTGTTATTTTCCAATTTCGAAATTGCTTAGCTAGCGTCTTATGTTCAAAAACTTAAAAGTTAAAATTTATAAAACGTATTCTTCTTACTACTCTTTATGGATGTAAAACGTGAGGCCTTTTTAACGAAGGAAATCACAGCGCCTTAATGCTTTAGAAAATAAAATATTACGTAAAATATTCGGGACAAAATGGACGAGCTAACGAAAAAAATTTGAAGGCTACTCAACGCTGAACTGAGGGAACTGCAACCAGTAAATATGATTCAAGTTATAGTTTAGCGGTAAGTAAGATAAGTGTTTAAGGTTTTGAGTCTTAGTAACGAACGGGTCTCGAAAATGTTAATAGAATCTGAACCGACGGGTTAGCGTACGGCCGAAACGTAAATGGGAATATTGCGTTAACACTGATGTTGTAGATTTGGTCTTGAAGTGGCGTCACTGGATAGATGTATGTATTGCATGTATGTAGCATTGAACCTTCGGGTTCCCTAAGCTTTATCAATAATATATAATTTTTCCCAATGTTAATTTCATTATTTACATAGAGGAATGTTTGATTTTTATTTTTTAAATATTTCTCATATAAGACTGAAAAGACAGGAAACTGCTCGTCGATTCCGACTATTACAACATTTACTAGACAAACGGTCTAAACTTCCAATCCATTACAAAAGACTGATCTAAATGACTATTATAAGGCCTATTTGGACATACGGAGTTGAGCTATGGGGCTCCACTAAACCATCTAATTCCTCTCGAATCCAATCCTTACAGTCCAAAATCCTTCATAAAATCCTTAATGCTCCTTACTTTGTCACAGATCATCCATCAGGACCTCAATGTCCCCAATGTTGCCGATTTGGCCAGAACCAGATACCAATCCTTCCATAATAAACTTCTCAATCGCCCAAACCAACTCGTTTCGAGTATGGCTTCTCATTCACTACCTAATAATCCTCCCAGACGACTGAAAAGAAGATGGCCTCGAGATCTTTTCCTTTAGAAATGTTTTTGGAGTTCTATCAATGGGTAGATTCTCCACATGTTTTTATCATGTCATAATATCACTTACAGCAAATTTACTTGATGTGTATATATGTATATAGTTGTAAATATCAATAAATAAATAATTAAACAAAAAAAAAGTCTATTATGTTTATGTTTAATGTTTTTTATCTTTAGTGTTTAGATAAATTCATACCTTTGCAATATTAAATTTTATCTCCTTAATTTCTAGCCACACTGTTCTATGTCCACACTATAGTATGGTTGTTATGTCGATTTTTGTTTCAGCCTTAATGAAGGTCCGAAATTTAGGCCGAAACGTCGGCAGAACTAAATAATGATAAGCTTGATCTATTTGTGTTTATCATTTCGCTACTGACCGCACTCCTGACCTATCCTCTCCCCTCATAGAATATAAAAATACTGTTATACACACTACCCTAAGGATATCAAATAGGTCGCTTAGGCTTCTATAGGATAAAATTTTCCAAAAATAAAGTTGAATATATTATATAAATCATGTATTTTGTATGTAAATTAGACAATATCCAAAAAAATGTAACGCGCAAACAGTACATGCACTAAGCAGTGAAATAGTAGATAATTGTCAATCAAATTTTGAATGATTGAACGAGTCTTAGGGATTAACCTAGTGCCTGATTACATACATCTTAAAGGTGTTGGGTATTGAATATTCGGTAATGTACCTATTACTTTAATAATAATGACTAATAATTAAAATGATAATTTATAATAATATTATTCGAAGATCTCAGGTAAGTAACCATATTTACACGTTTACTTCAATTTCCCAGTTCATCAGTGTGAGATCTGTGAGAAAAAAATGGGTTTGATATAAACAGTAAAATACCGAATTATAATAAAAATTATGTCATAAATTCCAAGTAAAACCATAACATATATCAAGAATCAAAACTATACTATAGATCTTACCATCATTGCTAAAATTACATGTATATCCCAAAATAACAATTTTTTCTATTTTGTTGAACTCGGGCAAAGATTTATATAGATACGGCGATTAAAGGTTGTTGTAGGAACCTGGAAAAAATACTTTAAAAATAGACAAGAATATTTCGAAATTCACTTATCATTGTTAATACTGGTCTGATTTTTTTTATTGGAAAGATGAGATAAAGTTCACTAATTGGTATTTTATTTTCAAGTAAATAATTGAAAGAGCAATTAAAAGAAATCCTTGTCCGAGTTACAAAACTCTAACTGCGAATTGCAAAACTTTGTTAATTAAAACTCTGTGACATGCAAAAATACAAGAATAAATTTACGAATTTTAGGACGTTCTGAGTTAAACAACTTTTTAATTTACAAAAGTTATTTGTTCACATAATACACGACCGTTGGCTAACTTTTATTTTTTCCGAACGAAATTTTTTATTCCATTAAAGTTTGTTTCGTTGTTGGGCTATTTCCTTATAAAATTAGCAACTCCCTTAATTGGCGTTAATTAATTTGGGGGAGAGTCTAGTTAAACTTATGAGAACATTTAGTTGAGTATTCTTCAACTAAGTATATTTTGAATAATATTACAAATTCTTCATATATACTTAAAAATATATATATATTTTCAAACCCAACCCTGTAGTACATTTACAGCATAAAGAAATCTCGCATTTATAATTTCAGCTTTATATTGTTATTTTTGAAAATAAGAGGTCAACAAGTCAGTGAGAGGTTACAAACATAAACAGATAATATATTAAAAATAGAGATAGAAATAAAATATCACAAAATATTTTCTATTATCCATAGGCACAAAATATTTTCAAATTCACATTCCTCAATTCGCTGTAACAGTACTAATATCTATTAGATTTAGTTCATGTTAGTTTTGTAAGGCATTAAATTGTCTTTAAAATGAGAAGGTATAATTTCCTAGGAGATTTATTCCAAAATTTTTTTTTAATTAAAATTTAAAGAAATTAAATTTGTACCACTACAATCCATGAAGGAACATGGGTGCAGTACTTTGTTCGAAAGTACCGTTACTAGACTAACGGTTGTGTAAGGAGCTCATTTGGTCAGAATCACGCTGGACCAGAATTTGTTTCCTAT
The DNA here is from genome assembly GCF_000696795.3 of Halyomorpha halys. NCBI lineage: Eukaryota > Metazoa > Arthropoda > Insecta > Hemiptera > Pentatomidae > Halyomorpha > Halyomorpha halys. The sequence continues at coordinate 1,420,344 of NW_027105232.1, forward strand.
TTTTAAGAAATAAATTTTTAACCATTACAGCGGGAGGAAAACCACTTTATCGACATTGTCGTTTTTGAAGTAGAGTGGTCAGTAAGTCAGTGAGTTGTTACAGGAACATATAGTTTTATTAAATATTAAAAGGATGTTTTATCTGAATCATAAAGAAGGTTTGGTTATAAAACAAAAACGCCCCCGGCCATTTCTAATATACGTGGAGGGAAGGCATTATCTATTGGTAACCAACCGATTCTAACCAAAGTGGAACGGTCGAGTTTTCATTCCGTAGAAATGCCACAAAATAAAAGTCAACCGACCCCGGCCGGAATCAAACTTCGGAGTCAAGCTTACAAAGGCGACGCCTTAACACACCCGGCTATTTTAGCGTTATTCTACAATTCTGGTTGGACATGAGGGTTGCAGCCATGCACGGTATGAGCGAGCTCATTGTGACTTGTGGTGAAATCGTTTGTAGTGGGCCCGCATATGTTCGTTGTCGTTTGGAGACCAGCATGTAAAGTAAAGCTGCTGAAGTAGAATAGAACTGTTGTTACTATCGTAAATGTAATGACTTTGAAGTAAATAAATGTTATTTTTTTCGCCCCCCCTCGCTATGGAACTTAGGTTCAAATCGATTAAAGTAAGTTTCATGGTTCAATTTCAATGTACGTTTTAGATTCTAATATATATTGGAAGAATTGAGGATAACATTCTTATTTAGAAGGATATTCCTATAATCGTCTTTATGTGAACAGTATAACTGTGAAAGGAAGTTTCGATTTTCAGGGCGAGATTCATTTCGAAGAATGATAGCAATGTGCAATAAAGTGTCATGGTTGAGAATCTTCAGTTAGCTCCGTTCATGAAGTATTGTTGTATGATGTATACTGTATGAAGTGTTTGTAGACCTTGTTAGGATTGTTGTACCACCTGCGTAGGATCCTGTATGGATTACTATATATGTATATGATACAAAGTAGTGGATACACATTCTTGAGGTTTCCTGCTAAGGCTGGTTCAATGGTAAACATTTCTGATCCTTGGCAGAAAGAGAAAAAAAGCCTCGTAAAAAAAAATCCAAAGCTGTCAGTAAGGAAAGGTTCAAAAATAAAATAGCAGGAAGGAGTCTCGTCTTAAATATATGCCTTAGTATTAAAAATCAGCTTCTAAAACGTGTTTTATCTCTAAAGACAGGATTTTGGTGCAGTAGTCTTGATAGTATGTAGTGGCGTGGCTCAGTGGTAAAACACTGTGCTACTCTCCAAAGACCCGGGTTCAATAAGGCTGAGAGATTATTATTCTGTAACTTCAGCCGTGAGCTAAAGTTTTTCAACTTTAATTGGTGAAAAATCTGAAGGTCGAACATAAATGTAACCAAATCACCTTGCGCTACCATTAAGTTTACTAACAATACTTCCTTACAAAGTACTGCACCCCTAATTCTTCAAGTGATGCAGATTTTCTTTTTTATAGTGTCAAAATACAATGTAATATATGTATTTATATATTCGTTAAATATATATTATTGTTATATTTATTTTTTTCCTGATTAGTAAATGGGAAAATTATAACATAAAGATTTATGCTCCCCATCAAAATAACCGAATGCAACATATGTCAAATTGAAATAGATAGATAGATTTATTTATTGATAGATATTACAACCTGCCACACAGTTGTGGGCAATAGGTAATAGAGATGAATGATCTCATACATACTATAATAAAAAATAAATAAATAAATAAAATAACATAATGATAAAATAACATATACAATATTTACACAATCGACCTGAGGATCCCTGAGCCCACTCTATCCCCCACGTGTGAGGGGTAGAGCAGAGCTCAAATAAATTGAAATAGAAAACTATTTAATATTACATTACATCACATTTGAAAAACGGTTTGTTAATTTTATTTATTATCAAAATAGTTTATGTTGTCATTATATTCACGTTTCTTCTGATAAAGTAAGAGGAAAATATAAAAAAAAAATAGTAATTTCAGCTCTCCATCAAAAGAAACGCGTTCACAAAAGTCAAATTGAAATTTGAAACTAATTAAAACTATATTATGGTAAACTACATAAAATTTTATTATGTTACATAATTAAACATTTACTTACGGAATACTTCCATCCTTATTACAATCTCAAAATGTACCTGAAAAAGAAAAGAAAATACATGAATGTCAAAATCCGAAATTGCATAAGTTTCATAAAATAAAAAGGAATATGTTATGATTAACAATTAGCAGAACCATACAATCAAGAGTAGTAATCAAATTTTCATATAATTGCATCTGTTGTTCCCCTAACTTTAAATTGAGCCAACCACGACAGAATTGGAAATATGAAAAGGGTTTTTTACAGACACTAGTTCTATATTCCACGGACATAGTACGTTTTAAAGCTTTTCTCCACTATGTTAAGTTTTTGTTTATTTTTAGAGTTTCAGTTACGAAATATCTGTGCCATTAGCAAATTTTCCTGTGTTTCATAATAAACAAAAATAATCACAAAATTCTCAATTAAATATTCTGTTTATAATTTACCTTTTTTGGACTAAATTGAAAGATAGTTGCTAATCCCCAAAGGTTAATACTATTGCCCGAATTCCTTATTTACTTATTCTATTTTTTTTTTACGCACAAAAAGTGCAGAAGTGCAAAATATATGATTTTTGTTGTATACAATTTTTTGCACTTGTTAGCTTAAATTAAACGATTTCAATTGTAATAGCATAAAATTGAATGCTTGAACCAAATATCTCACATAATAATTATAGTTATGAACGGCAGTATTTCGTTATTCTATTTTTTCTTTCTTCAATTTGAAGTTAAAGCAGAAAAATAAAATGTAAAACAAATCAATAAACAAAAAATGTTTAACTCGTGAAGAGACAAATTCAACGTAAAAAAAAGAACAAGTAAATTCGAAATTCCTGCAAAATAGTATCAAACTGTGGAGATGGGCAACTATCAACAAGTTTCTCTAAAATGAACTTGTTAAAGACGTTAACTGTTACTTTATTTAACTTTGATTCTCACTCAAATTTAGTGAGTTCGATTTAATCCAAATAGGGTGAGATAAGCTATCCACCTATAAAAGAATAAATTTGATTTAAAATGTTTTACACAAAAGTTTTACTACATCATATAGTCTTTCCACTTTCCTGAAACTGGTTTTTATAGTTTTAATAAAATAATTTGTATCCAAGCTAAGTCTCAAAACAGTTTTTATTATTTAAATGTTCAACCTTTGATTGCATCCCAAACTCTACAATCCCATATCACAGCTCTTGAAGAATGACATAATTGGAGGATTCAAATTAATCCCATCAAATCACCTTTACCCTTCGTCGTAAACCTACCGACTGCCCTACAGTATCTTTTAATAATGTTGATCTTACCCCTGTCGAACAGATCCGCTACCTTGGACAGCATCTGGACAAACGAAAAACCTGGAATCCTCATACAAGACTGAAAGGCAGGAAACTGCACGTCGATTTCGACTATTACAGCACTTACTAGACAAACGGTGGACAAAATACTGATCTACATAACAATAATAAGGCAATATACGGAGTTGAGCTTTGGGGCTCCACTAAACCTTCGAATTCATCTCGTATCCAATCCTTACAAACCAAAATCCTTACTCCTTGCTTTGTCACAAATAAAATCATACATCAAGACCTCATTGTCTCCTATGTTGCCGATTTGGCCAGAACCAGATACCAATCCTTCCATAATAAACTTCCCAACCACCCAAACCAACTCGTTTCTAACCTGGCTTCTCCTTCACTACCTAATAATCCTCCTAGGCGTCTGAAAAGAAGATGGCCATGGCATATGGAACATTATGTATTGTAATATTGTCGATTTAAACCGTTAAAAATGAATGTATAATAAAAGATATAATCTAATAGATCGTCCTTAAGGATGGCCAGATTGGTCGAACCGTTGTACATTTAAACAAATAATAAAGATAGTTTTGAGACTTAATTTGGATACAAATTATTTTATTTGGAAATGCTTACATATTTTGGCTTTTACTGTATATTTTTAAAATGTTTACTGCTCAAATCCGGCGGTCTATAGTCATCATCATTTTACAAATAGAATGAAAAATGAAAATATGACTTTAATAAGGCCTATCTGGACTGAAGTTGAGCGTTGGGGCTTCACTAAACCATCGAATTTCTCCTGTATCCAGTCCCTACAGTCCAAAATCCTTCCGAAAATCCTTAATGCTCCCTACTTTGTCACAAATAAAGTCATCCATCCTCAATGTCCCATATGTTGCCGATTTAGCTACATCCAGATACCAATCCTTCCATGATGAACTTCCCAACCACCCAAACCTACTTCTTTCTAACCAGGCTTTTCCTTCATTACCTAATAATCTTCTTAGGTGTGTGAAAAGATTCTCCATATGTTTGTATCATGTCATTATAACATTAGCAGTAAATTTACTTGTAAATATTTTTTATGCAGTTGTAAATAAACTTAAAAAAAAAATTACAATTCTTAGTCTCTAATTATTGAGGGTAGCATATCCCGGTATGTATATCATCGGAATCTAAAACTTGGAATAATTAGTCATATTTAGATAAATAAAATTTTATCAACCATTAAGGATCCCATATAAAGCTGGATCTTTTTTATTTCAATTATGGAACGATTATAGAGTTACAGGATCTTCCTGGACCCTTCCATTTGATTTGAGATAAAACCCTGGCGTCCAGAAACGGCATGTAATGACTGTTCAAGAAAAGGTACAAGAACAGACACAGTTATTCAGTGGTGTTTTAATTGAAAATAAATGGACGGTTATAAAAAAAAATTGAGGTAGGTTTAAAAGCTTTTATAATAAATATAATTTTTGAATTAATCAATATAGTTAAACATAAATTAGATTAAAAATAATATAAGATCAAGAACATAAAACAAAGGACTGAGAACTGACACGGCAATGGCTAATAATATCAACAAGATGCTTCCGGCCCAGTACGTGAAATGAACTAATCCCTCCTACGAAGTCAGATAAATGTCGGCTATCCAATACAAATAAAAATTTTGATCTAAAAAAAAGTTACCTACCATTTGGAGGGGCGATATTAATTATTGAATAGTTTTAGGAATTTTATAGAATATTTCTATATGTTCTTACGCCACACCAATGAAACTGATCGAACTACGGCAGTATTTTTAAATTGAGGCAGTTCAAAACTTTCCAAGTACATTTCCAATTATCTATTTTTTTAATTTAACAGTTATGGCTAGAGATTTTGGTGGAGAAAAAAAAATGAAAAAAACCTGCAATAAAAAACCCAAAATGTGCAAAATCCTACAGTAAATGTATATAAAACACCTAAATCCTACATTAATCAACTTTAGTATCTCATATTTCATATCAATATATAGAAAGCTTACCTAACCTTGTATGAATCAAATTAAACTCATTAAATACTCTCTACATTTATGCAAAAATACATAAAAACCTAAATTTTATCCTCAATTAAAGGGATATTTTTCCACTTCTTAAAACTATTTCAATTATAAGTTTTAGAAAAAATATTCAAGGCTACAATGTAGAAAGAAGTATTTAAAAATATTCTTTGAGTCAAAATCCTCTCTTCCACTTAGTTTTTCAACTATATACTTACATAAGAAAATACCATTAACCAAAAAAACTAACAAGTAAGAAAAACTCTAAAAAGTTTGAATAAAAATGTATATTTTTGTTAATTTTTCATTTAAATTGATATGCATAGGTAATATAATTTAGTAATAAAAAAAAACAAGGCAAATGGGAGAATAAAGGCGGACTGGGAATCCCAGTAAAAAAAAATAACACTGAACGTTCTCTATAACAAGCTTATTCTAAAGAAACATTTAAAAGTTACCCAAAACTAGTATATATTGATTACTATCAATTAATTTTATTTTATATCAATTTTAAACTATATATTAATAAGGAAAAAAAAAACATAATTAAATATTGGTATACATTCACCTTTACGTGTGCTTATGAGAAATTTCAAGCATTGAATTTTATATAACAAAAACAAAAAAAGTAAAACGTGCCATTTCGTGCAGAAAAAAAAACTCAAAACGTGCAAATTTGTGAAGAAACCCCAAAATGTGCAATTTTCCGCAATATAAAAGGTGTATAAAAAATAATGTCTTTTCCATGACTCGAATTTCTGTCGAGGTTTGGCAGAATTTAAAGCAAGGGACCAAAAGATGCAAATGCACGGAAATCCAGTTTCTAATTATGGCACTAGATTATCAAGAGGTAAATATTTGTTTTCCCAAACAATTAAATAACATGTAATTTAATTGGTTTTGGAAGAAATTATTTATATCTTGTGATTATCTGTAACTTATATCCTTTAACTATAACTGTTAAAATTACTTTGCAAGGCAGTACTGTCACTACATCGACGGTTGTGCAAGAAGGTGATTTGCTACTATAATTGTAAAAAATAATTGAAAATGGTCATGACTTGTTTTAGTATGTCTAACAGTACGGTGCATACGAAACACATCTGTGAATAATTTTAAAAATTAGTTTCGGACACAATTTTTCTAAGATATTTATTTTTTATTAATTTGATATTTTGTTGTAATTCAATTTATATATATATA
>NW_027105232.1:1427081-1438544 GCF_000696795.3 Halyomorpha halys
TAGTAAATATGGAATGAATGCGTTCTATAAGCTATATTATTTTATTCATGTCAGAAATGACCTTTCTGGTCATTTATGACATACGGAGGGGGAAGGAGGGTTATCTAGAAGTGACCATCTTAGAATAGATAGGATAGCATGGTGAGGGTCGAGTTTTCATTTCGTGAGACTGCCACAGAAATAAAAGTCGACACAGCATGATAAGCTATATTACTAATGTCTGATTTATACGACATACTGCAATACTATACAATAAAATAAATCTACCACACTTAATACGAGAACTCTTTTTGAGTCTTTTTTTTTTTTTTTGCCTATATCTAATCTAAAATGCATCCTGGCAAAAACCTACTTAATTTTATAAAATATGAAAAGTACGAAGGTCAGTGTAAATGAGTACCATAACCATAATAATGCGATTAACAAATATGATCGTTAACTCTTAGCTCTGAGTGCATATTGAAACAACTCCAGGAACAACCGATATAGGTGGGTTACGAATAAGCAACTTGATATATGTTGATTCTTAACGTAAAATTTGATGCCTTTTCTCTAGGAACCACCGTTTAGGAGTTATAGGAGAGAAATAAAAGAGAAACTTAATTCGTTAACCTTACCCTTCAGTAAATAATTAGCTAATAATGTAAGATATATGGATTACATCATGATCAATTATTAGATAGTATGATCATGATGTAGCTAGGTGATGTTTGTTAAGGATATATTTCATCCATCTCTTCTTCAGTTTTCGCTAGCTTTGTCCATATATTACGAAGAAGCCTTAATATTATGGTGGATTTACACTTAAAAAATAAAAAATAATGACTATTAACTCTCACACAATATGGTTACTAACAACCACGTAATAGAAAGATTGCAGGCAGTGTATCATGCCACAATTTAAGTACCACTCCCTGCAGAGATGATGCATAGGGGAGATGAGTCCATGATTACCCAAGGAGAAACTAAACACACCTTTTGCAAACGAAAGATTTGGAATCATATTAGATCATGATGGAAAGCGCATAGCACACAGTTCTGTTACGAATAGGCTACTGAACAGTACATCTTATTTTTCTATAGATAAAAACATCAAATTTCCCATTCCTATAATCTAAAATGTCAAGGAAAATACAAACACTACTAATTATCAGGGATTTCGAGTAGGATATTTTATCAACTTTATTCCTGAGAAAGCTTGAAAATATCAAGCCAGAAATGAACTGTAGGATCAGGTGAGACTTTATCGACAGTCAATACAAGCTTAATCATTCTGTTGATAAGGTGTGTCAATAACTGATGGCGTTTACCACAATTCGTTTAGTTACCATATCCTTCCTTGTATTTTCTGTTAAAATAATTCGTTGATTTAAGTTATAATTCAGAATGTGTTAATTCCAGATATGAGTAACTTTTTATAGGTTGAAGCAATTTTTTATAACTGATAATTAAATTCTACTGGTCATTGGTCATAGGTTCAATGATCATAAAATTTAACATGCAAAAATTAAATTTATTTTGACATGAGTCGTATTCGAAAATATTTACCTCCTTATCGTTGTCATTGCTTCGGTACCACACTACCAAAGTTGGCAGACGTTTAAACAGCTGTGTACCAACACAAATGAACTTTTTTATAAAATTGCATTATATAGAATCATTGATTTTAAAATTCCACGATTAGTTTAAGATACAGAGTTTGTTCCAAAATGATCATCAAACAGGCAGTATGAAACGAAAAGCATGAACAATATGTTTTTCGTTTCAAATTATGTACCCCGCATGCGCCGACTAGTTTGACGAAACATATGGTCTCTTTCAACGACCATCTTTGCTGTCAAAAACTGTCAGCATGTGCAGCACAGGTTTCGTGTTTCGACATTCTGTCACTAATGATCAAACTGTTGGATATTTGATCCGACCAGCACTAATGCCAAGTTCTTAACCATTTCAACTAGTATAACAGCCCCTGGGTCTGAGCAAGGACTGTTCTGAAGTTGAACAAACCTTGTACCTGATAATTACTTTGGCTCCCATTAATATATAACTAGTTAACTTGATTTTATAGATAAAAATGGAACTGAAGTGACCTTCGATGTTTTCAGTCAAAAAGCTCGCCTTTCATCTGCCTTTGTATCCATTTCTAAATAATACAAGTAAAATATAATTCAATAAACAAAACTAAACCATTAAATCAAATATAATAGTCAAAATAAACAATAAAAAGTAATTATCACTGAATAATTAGGCTTGTACTCATCAGAGGAGGGTATAAATAATTATTTATCGATTCATGATACGCTTCCTTGCCAAGGATGTAAATATCCCACCCTTCGGCTGGAGTACAGTGTACGTGACTTTGCCCTAATGAACCATGCTTCAGGAAGAAGTATTAATGCCGCGGCAGAAAAAAGAAGTGTGTGGACCCTGTGACCTTTCGAAAGAGAATTCCTAATGGATAACTATTTTGAGGACTCTAAAACACAATTCCTCGCTAATGAGGATCCTTTATGAACAGGATTACGAACTTTTAATCTCTAACAGGAAAGGTCAAAAGGACTCATTAAATATATCTATTACTTTCTTTCAAAAGTAACAATCGATTTTAAAATAAAGGTTACTAAAAATGTAACATTTTACTTTGTTACATTTTTTTCCAGTACATAATCGTAAATTCAAGAACTAAACAATCTGTGTATCGGGAAGGAAATATAAAGGATATAGATGGGAAATGTGGTATTGAGTCTGCTGTCTGATGGCGGGGCTCACCAGTTGTCTTGTTGTCAGTAGGAGTCCACAGTCGAGTCTGAAACTGTTTATGTGTGTTTGCCAACTTTGTGGGCTTCCTGTTGGTGGGTAAGTGCAGTGTTGGAGGCTATAAATGAATTTTATGTGCCTCCGTGAGATGAATTCTATCACTGTCGGTAGTCCAAGTGTCAGATGAACTTAGTTTTCGCTCTTTGTAAAGAAAAATGCTTCACAATACGTCTCAGGATACTACCCTGAAACTTTTGGAGTTTTTTCGCTGTTGTGAATGCTTTTATAAATTTTTCCTAGCTCAGACTTAGAGAAAGGTTAGGAGATGAAGTGTTTAAGCCTCGAAGCTATGGTCCTAACCACCTTTATAATAATTTGTTGATAAAAAGTTTATGAAACAAGATTTGAATTGAAGCATAAATAAAACGAGTAGGTGTGGGTTTTAATTTAATGGGTTTCAATAAGTAGATTTATTTTTGGGTTTCACGAAATAATTTAAGAATCGGTCATTTCAATTTTTAACCTTACCATCTCGAGAGGAGAATATTGAGGAAAATTTATGGTCCGGTTTCTGCTGATGGGATCTGGAAGATGAGAACAAATGCTGAACTGGCAGGCCTCTACAAGAACCCGGATATTGTAAGGGTGATCAAAGTGGGACGGCTTCGGTGGGCAGGACATGTATTAAGACTGACCCAGGATCATTCCTGGACGAAAGGATATATGGGACAAGGAGAGTAGGAAGACCCCGGCTTCGATAGATTGATGGAGAGGCAGCGGATGCCAGGTCTATCTTGGGAATCAGCAATTGTAGAGCAGTGGCAACCATTAGAGAGGACTGGCGAACGAAGTTGGGGGGGCCTTGACTCTACAAGAGTTGTAGTGCCACAGATGATGATGATGATCTCAGATTTTCCTAAGATTTTCACAAGAATTATGTTGATAACCTAGCCTTTCTTAGTTTCAGACGGATCACTGTATTTGTATTAAATGATAATGCAGGGGTTCTAACATTGTCCTTCTCCTACCAAGAAATAGGTAAATGGTGGAAATAGGAAAATCCAATATAATTTAATGCGACATAGTTCGATTAACTATTTTTACTATACCAACTTAAGCCCTTCCTATACATCAAGCTGTTCGTACAAGGTTAAAACGAATCTCCAGGGAAGCCAAGTAGTCTTTCCTTTCATGAATGGTAATTTTTCAAATAGTACAAGAGGATAAACCTTGATCTCATTCGGACTATATTCTCCAATTCTGCAAGTAAGGTAATAGGATGGATATTATCTCTAACAAAATGGACAAACAGAATTTTAAATACTGTATTTATCGGTTTATTAAATGAAAATAACATAACATAAAATTGATCACAAAATAGCTCTGAAGCCATTATATAAATAGTAATTTATGTCAATATAATATTGACTTAATACTCAATTTATTAATAGCTACATTAACAAATCACTTTGTTTTTTAATATTTCAGATTTAAAATAAGAATATTTTGTTTAACTATCGAAGTTTGTTGGTTTCATTCATCCTTGCACTATAGATTATGTGGATAAAGACTCTTTCCACAGTACATTAAGAAATAAAACTAAGGAAAATTAAAGTTTTTTTAAAAGTTTAAGTTCATGCTCTTTAAATTCGTAAATATTTTCTCCAACTTCATTGATAGCTCAAGAAGATTTAAATGGGATAATCCTGTTTGAACAAACACCCAAATTGCCATTTTGCTCAAAAGTTGGGGTAGCTTTGTCAAGTATTTAAAGAGTGTTACTGACACTACGGTCAGTTAACTAAATTATCTCAAGCTTATATGGAGCATTAACTTACAAAGTGTTTTGTGATTTACTTTTGATTTTAGTGAGAACTACGTAGAAATATTTCATGGGTCATCAAATACGCCATACAAAAGTACTACCACGCATCCATAAAAATAGTAATTTGAGTTTGTTTCCAAAGAGGATTATGTAAGCTAACACTAAAAGTTGGACTTTATACATGGGTTAATATTATAGTAAACTTAAATAGTTCTTATTAAATCTTATAAGAATCCATTACAAAATATACCCAGTTCTGCGTCTGATCAGACAGGCCACATATGCCAGGAGAAAATGAAGACATTTTTATTCCATCTCACTAATCAAGGACAATAGGCACGATGAGCAGTTCCCTGACATGTTGGACGCATGCCACATCCCCAATGAAGACGAAACGAGGTCAGAGGCACAGAAGAAGCCTGCCACACTATTGACTGAGTGGCAGAGCACGTGGCTCAGGGTCAGAGCTCTTAGGGAGTTGAAGTCTCTGCGGGGGGTGTTTATTGATCTCTCAGCATCCCCGTGCGTTGGCATATCGTTCCTCTGCGCTCGTCAGTTGTCGCGTGGCTGGTAGGGTCAGTGTTGCGGAAACTCGGGAGAATGAGGCGTTACTAAACGAGCAATTTTTTAAAAAAATTATAAAGGCTATTATAACTCCAATTATTTTTTCGAAGGGAACGATAAACATGACATTAATTTTTTTTCTTTTAAATTTCATTGAAATAATACAATCCGCTACACAGAAAGACAGTTAGCATTAAGGCTGCAAGTATTCAACCATACAATATATACAAATATAAATTTATATGAATAATATAGAAAAATAGAACAAAATTAATAATAATAATGATAAAATAATATACCTGTATCGATAAGTATAAAGGATTTATGTCCACAATCTTGATTTAATAGGTGACGAAAAAGAAGGTTAAAAAAACTGTATAAAAATGTATCCGTTTAATACACTTTTAAGAAATATGTTTTCATGGTATACAATTTTGTGTATAAATAACATTGTAAACATAATTTTTGAGCTTTTTTTCCGCTCCTGAAAAATCCAGAATATGGACTTAAATCCTATATACTTAGCAGTACAGATATACGCATCGTTAGTAAACATAGGTAAATAAAAGAATTAAATGATAGCAAAAAAAGAAAATAAAAGAGAAAAAAAAAACAAATTAAGAGAGAATAACTCATCGGCAAACCTATACAACCCAACTTTGTTAAACTGTGCCAGTCTGTTAAATAACAACTGTTGTGAAAGGAGGTTATTTTTTCAAGATCAAGTTCGACCACCAGATTTTTACCAATTATTAGGTACCCGCTTAATGAGGCTGGATTGACGCCACTTTTTGAAAAAATCGCAAAAGTTAAAAAAATCGGTCCTATAAATTTGCCCTTTTGGTTGGATGATTTTAACGAAAAAGTTGCTATCACGTCTCAGGCATATACCTGCCCTAAATATATAATTTCAGTTTTGTCCGACTCGTTTTTAAGCTAGGCTTTTCAAACATAACTCAGATCATTCTGCGAGACTTTTGTCTTAAAAAAACATATGGCATTTCAAAAACTTTTTTTTCATTGTAGGACATGAACATGAGAACAAAATTGAAACGTCATCAAAATATAGTTGCTTATTATTCCCTTTTTTTATTTTTTAAAATTAAACGATAACATTATTGGATAAAAATTAAACACATTTATTTATTTTTTATCAGATGAAAACGTAATTGTTTTCAAACTAAAAAATTAAGATTTGTTTGTTTTTGTAAAGGTAGAAGCTTAAAAAGTAAATTCACTTTAGGCTCCAAATGGTGTAGTGACCGTTCGCAGCAAAAATACTTCAATTAATTTTTTATCTAGTTTTCTTTTATTAATAAACAGTAACAATCCGTTGAGTAAATCTTTCTAAAAGGTTCGTTCTAATATCTTCTAATTAAATCGATATATATTGGCAGTGCTATATTGGATGTTATTGAGGAAGGATGTATGTTAAAGTGAAAAGCACAAATATATTTTTAAAGTAATGGAGTAACTGTAATTTAAAGGTTATCTATCTTGTTCACTTCAAATTTTCATAGATGATAGCTCTACCAACAAAACAAACCTGAGAAAAATTCCCATTAATGAACTTACCTAACTGAGATAGTTTTTAATTTAAAATTATAAAGTATTGCATCACTATTGAAAACCCCAAAACGCCAACAATATTATGGAAATTGAAATATCAATCACACTTTACATCAATAACCCCATCCATCTTACTCAAACCTTGATTACCCACTAGCAGCTATTACAGATTGCGGGCCTAGTCAGAGAAGCAATCATGGAGAGATGAAGGAGCAATGACTATATACCCGGAGGTGATGATGATGAAGGGACACTGGGTTGGATGGAAATTAATAATACCGAGATCGATGGAGTCACAGAGGGGTCGAATCAGCTGATAGGGTGAAATAGAAAAAGGGGTTGGGGTATTAGTGTGCGTTCCCTACTACAATAATGAACATAAGTCTATGCCTACATTTTGTAAATCATCGAACTGAGTCATTGAATCAAAAATAAAGATAAAACTTAGCTAATATTTAAGATAACCTGATTGCACATTGATATACCGACTTTAATCGAAATATTTAGAGCCTTTTGGAGTAAATCGAAAAATAAATGTGAAAAATCGATTTTATAAAGTAGTACTTCCGGTTGGTCTGTTTTAGCGAAAAGGTCCTCACGTTCCAGGCATAATTGTACGCCCTTTGTATGAAGTGTAACTTCAACCTAAGGCCAATCGTTACTTCACTTTTGATTGGCTGTTTAGATATTGTTAGTGGACTGTATTGAAATTAATTGCAATAAAAATAAGGCACAAGGAAACAGAAAGAGAATTTATTTACAATCTAAAGGTGGGTTCAATAAGAGAGAATATTAAATGTCAAATACTTTTTTTTTTTTTTTTATTAATATTTATTTATTGCTATTTACAACTGTACATTATAATACATTTAGTAAATCTGATCTAAGTTAAATTGGAGTGTTACAGGCGTATAGAGAAACTACCCATTGGTAGCACTCTAATGACATTGTACATTAGCTGGTCTCGTGGCCATCTTCTTTTCAGGCGCCTCGGAGGATTGTCAGGAATGGAAGAGGATGCAAGATTAGAAACTAGGGGGTTTGAGTGGTTAGAGAGTTTATAATGGAAGGAGTGATATCTGGTTCGGGCTAGATCGGTTACATAGGGAACATTAAGGTCTTTATGTATGATTTTATTTGTGACAAAGTAAGGAGCATTGAGGATTTTACGAAGGATTTTGCATACGAGAGGAATTCGAAGGTTTAGTGGAGCCCCAAAGCTCAACTCCATATGTCCAGATTGATCTTATTACAGTCATGTAGATCAGTCTTTTGTAATGTGTTGGAAGTTTAGACCGTTTGTCTAGTAAGTGCTGTAATAGTCGAAATCGACGTGCAGTTTCCTGTCTTTTCAGTCTGGTGTGAGGATTCCAGGTTAATCGTTTGTCCAAATGTAGTCCAAGGTAGCGGATCTGTTCGACAGGGGTAAGAGTAACATTATTAAAAGAGACTGTAGGGCAGTCGGTAGGTTTACGTCGAAGGGTAAAGGTGATTTGATGGGATTTATTTTAATCCTCCAATTACATCATTCTTCAAGAGCTGTGATATGGGATTGTAGAGTTTGAGATGCAATCAAAGGTTGAACATTTAAATAATAACAAGTGTTTTGAGACTTAGCTTGGATACAAATTATTTTATTAAAACTATTAAAACCAGTTTCAGGAAAGTGAAAAGACTATATGATGTAGTAAAACTTTTGTGTAAAACATTTTAAATCAAATTTATTCTTTTATAGGTGGATAGCTTATCTCACCCTATTTGGATCAAATCGAACTCACTAAATTCGAATGAGAATCAAAGTTAAATAAAGTAACAGTTAACGTCTTTAACAAGTTCATTTTAGAGAAACTTGTTGATAGTTGCCCATCTCCACAGTTTGATACTATTTTGCAGGAATTTCGAATTTACTTGTTCTTTTTTTTACGTTGAATTTGTCTCTTCACGAGTTAAACATTTTTGGGGGGATTTTGGGATACAATTAATGGATTATTATTAACAGCGAGCACACATGTGTCATCGGCATACGTGGTGAGGATAGTGTTAGGATTGGTTAGAATGTCAGCTGTATAGACGGTTTAGAGGATGGGACCAAGGATACTACCTTGAGGAACACCAGCGGACTGAGAATAGAGGGATGAATAGGAACCATTGTGGTTTACTTAGAAAAAATGTCAAATACTATATATATTTTAACAACAAGATATGAAGGGTGGCTGAAACAAAACATTTATGGTTAAGATGTGTTAATTAATTTTGATTAGGAGTCTATGAAAACTGTAGATATGCTGATTGATGACGATGGTGTGAATCATATATAGAAGGTAACTAACTAGCTCATGTTTCTTTCTTCTTCTCCTCCTCAACCATCTATCTACCCTCTCCTCGGCTGCCGGAGGGCATTTCGAAAATGTCTCTACTCACTTATGGTTTTCCACCAAATTAAAATGAAGAAAAGATGCTGCTTACCCAGAGAAAATACGATTCTTCCTCCACTGTTTTTGGCTAGCGAGTGTCTTTTGTTATCTCGGCCACATGGGGTGCTGGCGTTAATAATTAGCCATATGCTTATAGTGTGGGTGCCCCCCCCCCCTTGTTTCAATTATTCACCTTAAACAGAACACTGTTAATATGTAATTTCAGTTTCGTGTGACTTTTCGTTTTTGATCTAGGCTGCTCACATGCCATTTTGCACTACTTGGTTATTTGGAATGAGAGGACCTCAAAACATATATTTTTTGCACGATTACTCTAATTTCACTTACTGTATATTCCATAAATACGATAGTGAAAGTAAAAAGATTTTTATTTATTAATGTCCTTTTCAGTCAGGATGGTGACGGTTTCAAATTAAATATATTTGTAAAAAAGGTTATTACATAATAGATCACTGTTTCAATTCATTATATATTATACAGAGTGAAAAGTAATTAATTTCTTTAAAGCTGGGCGAAAAACTCTTAAAGGATCTTCTATAATGATAGGGGCTGGTCTTTGAATTATAATAATAATAAAAAAAAAGCTTTAACAAAACTTTTAAAAATATAAGTGATATATTCAATATGCCATCTTTGTTAATAATTGTCCGATTTCAATGATTTGTTATGTTTTGTAGGAAATTTTGAGTATTGCGCTAGAAGCCTCAATTTTGATAAACATTTTTTGACCATTCGGATATCTTATATAATTAAAAAGCGGACATTACATTTTTATTTATATACATTTTCATATTTTAATCTGAGCTGTACAATAGTTAACAAACTTAAGATCATTATTCATAATATAGATAAAAACAAGTATCATTTCGGTATGGTTTTTGCATAACAGAATTTATGGCTTTAAAGTAAGTCGGTGGTTTGACCGACCGTGCAAGTAAAACGAGTTTAACCGACACAGCAGAACTAATGAGCAATATAAACAAATTTATTAATAATATCACACATGGCATCCCACATATGAGGACGATCTGCTCTACTTCTACAACTGAGTACGGTAATTACCATGAATATCAGACGACAGTAAGTGGCTAGGATATGGGGGAACCAGGAGCCCTCCGTAGCCCATCAGTCGGTCGATGAACCCTTAACTACTGTGTCAGCTGAACTGTGTCTCTACCAGCATCTTCTTAGTAGAGCCATTTCAAAAGAAAATAAATAACTTAATGTCCAGAAGACCTAGATCTTATTTTACATAACTAATCTCAGTTACAAACTATTTTTACTGATAAAAATGTATTCCCTATAAAAAAAAATATTTACTAGAGGCCTGCTAACATATACATGTGCACATATATACATAGACCTAAAAGAATAAGCATGCTCTCAAAATACAATGACTGTACGAATGCTAAGTGTATACGTGTTTTGGCAAGAGTCCTACTGGCACAGAATTCTTTGATCTTAGAGGAACAGGTGATGCATTCAACCCCATCCAAACAAAACAAAGCTATTTCCTTATTGGGTCAGGCGAGCCAAAATGTTGGAACTTTTTTCTGTTTTTCGCGTGTCTGCAAACTAAAGCAAACAAATAATGGTTCCTAAATAATGGTTTAGTATTCCTTATCGCTTGAGATAAAATAAGAAAAAATATTTTCGTTAACACTGTATATTTGGCACTTACAATTAGTCAAAAACGTACATTTAACTAACAATAATAACAAGGGAATAATATCAAGTAATAATAAAATAGGTACACTAGAAAGCAGAATCGAGAGATTTGAACGTAAAATTACAGGAGCGATCTGGGTTCAGAACCTTAACACATGAAGGAGAAGAACTAACAGTGTACTGCTTACAGGGACTGGTCAGTCAATGTCTCATGATATCAAGGAAAGAAGGTCAGGATGGGTGGGGGGACATGTGACTCGAAGCAACACATCAGGATGCCTCTACATAACAATGAATGCGATAGAGCTGCATGCAGAAAACTGGAAAATAGTAGCCCAAGATAGGCAGGCAAGGAGAAGACTGGTTCGGGCGGCCAGAGATCTACAAGGTCTGTAGAGCCAACCGAAAAAAATAATATACAATAGTATATTAACTTATATATATATATATATATAAGTTACAGTCAGCTGGTACTTCGATGTCAGCTGACTGAGTAGATCAGCTGATCATGTGTATATATAAACATATACGGAACCCAATAAAAGATAGTATGTTACAGCAGTTCAAACGTGTTACATCTTATTCCTTCTTCTCTTTTTTGACATTTGACTTTCGCCGATACTTAACTGGTGCCGAAACCCGGGA
>NW_027105232.1:1443389-1453703 GCF_000696795.3 Halyomorpha halys
TATATAGTGTATATAAAAAAGGACGTGACGGCCGTGCGGGTTGGAGCGTAGGTCTCAGTGCGCTCGGTTCGGAACATTGTGGGTTCGATTCCCATCTAGGGCAGTTAGACATTAATTTTTCGGCGGTCCCGAAGAATGAATCTTGGCACTCCCACCTTGGTTAGTATGCGGTGGCAACTTAGGTAGCCGTCAGGGGTTGGCAAAAAGAACCCACAGGCCCACTTGCCCGACTTGTTCCCCCCACAAAATACCAGTACCAGTACCAGTTGTGTATATAAACAAACTTATTAAAGTAATATAACGGAAATTAAACTTTTTAACAGCAGCAATGAGGCATAATTATATGCTAATGATTGAGGGGACCAAGCACATGTTTCGTAGTGACGTACACACGCTTGGGTAGGTAACTCGCGCTTGTTTATTTACCGCTATTGATAGTGGTTATCTTTTTGCGTTTAAATTTAAGGCCTTGCATCCTCTTCCATTCCTGACAATCCTCCGAGGCGCCTGAAAAGAAGATGGCCACGAGACGAGCTAATGTAAAATGTCATTAGAGTGCTACCAATGGGTAGTTTCTCTACACGCCTGTAATAGGCCATTCTCCAATTTAACTTAGATCAGATTTACTAAATGTATTATAATGTACAGTTGTAAACAGCAATAAAAAAAAAATTTAAGGCGGTCTCCCCTAACTTTTTTAACTGCGAAAATCCACTACAATGGGTATATTAAAACGAAAAGCACACTTTTTTTGCGCGGTATTGAGAAGTCGCAGATTATCCAAACATTAAGTGTAATATACGGACTTTATTGAAAATTTTATCACCTTTAGTTTTGAATAAAATGTTTAGCCTTTTAAATTGCTCAGATTTCAAGTTGGAGTGATTTCGATATACTCTTTAGATATATGAAATATGCTTAAGCAACTCATTCACTAGCGAAGAAGTTTTGCCTCTATCCTTCCTCACCGCAGAATTGCAAAATCCCGCAGTCTTCGCCAAATTGCCACAGAAGCAAGGGCAGTAACAAGGCCGCACCGCTCTCCCCTTACTTAATCCCAAGGTCAATCTGACTATTTCCCATTTAACGACAATTTCCCAATCGGAAAGGTCCCATTGCAGAGATAAAAGTGGCTAAGTTTATTTTTCAAGGATATCATGTCCAGGAAGGATTAATGCAGAAACTAGATTTAATTTTGATAATATACATTATTAATCTCTCATTAATAGTTTATAACATAGCATAATAATATTCTTTGTGGGGTATACGCAAGAACATATCCGAGATGGTCAAGGAATTGTAAATATAGTAAACGACATAAGGAGACGTCCGCGTTGAAGCGAAGTCGTATACAAGAGGAGAAAGGAAATAGAATAAAGCTGGATCTAGCATTTTGCCACTTGCAAATCAAAATTACCAACAAATATTTAGTAAATAAAGAAAGTAACAATGAACCAAACCGCTTATGTGTCTCAGAGAGGTGAATATGGTGGACTATAATAAGATGGGCGAAATAAAACGAAATCTAAATATTGACAAGTTAAATGTTAAAATTCCAAAATTAATGCTTTATAGTCTATAAATTCAACTTCCCTTTTAGAAATTTGAGGAACTAACAGATATATAACGTCTAAATAAATGTATATTTGTACTATACCTAATCAAAAATAAACTGATAAAGTTGATGGGAAAGATTCAAAACAATCTATTTAAACCCAATTGATATAATTCTAAAATATAAAATCTTAAACTAGAGTTAATTATTGATTCCGAAATCTTTAAATTCTTATATAAAAATACTAATATAAATACTATTATAAAACCACGGACGACACAAATATTTATCTGCTAGTGGTTCAAAAACAATACTAATTGCAAACGAGTAGATGCACCACAAACGAACTGTGATTTCCGAAAAGCTCTTGATTACCAAAACCCACACTTGACTTCGGCCAAAAATTAATAAGTTTGACGGCAAAAAAATATATATTTTGTAAGCTTAGGTTTGTATAATAAAAATGACAACGAACAAATGATTCTAACCCTGTAACCATGAAAATATTTTCGACCATGTGCAAACCTCAATTTTAAATGGGAGGCACAATTCAAGTTCATGAACACAACACCACAAGGGGTGTACTTCCATCCCTTTAAGAACCCTCAGTACGTCCCCTAAGGTACAAATAGGACCTCCCCATTGTGAGGTACTCTTCTGTTAGCAACAAGTTAGTAAGCACAAGTGATCAGGGGGTGTGAACTTGTAGAACTGCAGCCTGGGGTGGGAACTCTCCCCACACCTGCGGGTCACCTAGAGTGGGGGTATCAGCTGGTCTACGACAAAGTGTAATTGCTTTCAGCTGAGAAAGTGAACCATGTTGTTGGTTTTTTAAAGAATCAAGTAGCGAAAAATGTAAATATAAACAATAATGAACCATCTCTAATAGATTTTCAACCTAATCGACATAATAAAATGTATTAAAAAATGTTTATATAGCGCTATATTACTCATCTTACTGCACTGACACAATCACTTCTAGGTTCATAGAAGCCTTTAAAAAAACATCCAAGTACCTAGAAAAATGCGGGTAACATCTAAACATTTAAAAACAGATGTCATAATTTTCACAAAACAACCTTGATAGTTTTAAATGATATTCAAATCCCTTTTGTTAAATCCATAAAATATTTAGGAGTAGACAGTAAACAGCACTTTTGATTTAAAATTAGAAAATAAAAAATAAATAAATAAAAATGAACAAAATATTTCCACAGTTTAATTATAAAATATTATGGGGTAGGCGCATCACATAACTTTCTCTTACCACCTTACTAAACGTCCCAAAGTTTTATGCAGGTTGGTGGGATCGTGGTGAAGTTAACGAAAAACCAGAGATGGCGAAATTTATGAACAAAAGCTTTTTTCTGTTGCTATAAAAATTCATATTTTAGTGTTTCTCGAAGTTGAAATAACGAATATAAATTTTTAATTTTTATAAATCCTGCCAAAAATATATCAGTTTAACAAAAGATAACAAAGCCGTAATGCAATCGGGTAAGATCGGGCAGTCTCGGTCAAATCTCTATTTTTCCTTTTAGCTCCTATTATACATAAAATTCTTTAATATTTTGTAATCGCTTATTTATTATTGCTAACAATGAAAAATGATTATTGACGAAGATAGTTAACCGTATGAAGTAGGTTGGAGGAAGGTAGTCCGGGTAGCGGTCAATAAAGGTGTCAACATAGTAATAGAAAACTTTTTATTGTTCACCAACTTTTGTCCCACTTGCAAGTGCTGTCTGATTGAAGAAGAGATGACGTCTCTTCCCGCACTATCTTCCTACAAAATAAATGGTACTTTAGAAGAAGAGTTTTATAAAATCCTCATTTGATTTATGGAGTTTAGTCAAATTCGTTAGAGGAGTTTTAGAGAAAATCCAAAAATTTGGCATTTTCGGTTGGTAAATTTTGGCGGGAAAAAGTGGAATATATCCGCAAGAAATAGGTGATTTCAGTTTCGTCCAGCCTTTTGTTTTTAGGCTAGGCTGTTAACACACAGTCCATATTGCGAGACTTGATTATTTTGACTCAGGGAACAACAAAACGTGTATTTCCAAAACAAACTGTGACGCGAATGACAATAGTTTTCGATGGAACGGAGACTAGAAAGTACTGTCTAGCAGCTACTTCCAAAGTACTGTGAAAGTTTCCCAAGTTATAGTCCGTCATTACTTTCTAGTGGAGTATTCCTCACTCTTGTTCAGCTCATCGTTTGCAATAATACTGTCAATGAAGTGCAAACTGCTTGTCTTGAAAGAAGAACGTAAATCAATATAAAATCAGATATATTCGCGCCTATATTATTAATACATATTAAATAAATTGGATACAAACAAAGCCTTAATCAATATTTGTTACCACGCCCGACTTTTATCAAGTAGGAGCCCGGGTACTTAAGGATATTGCGCGGCCCTTCAGATTAGAGGGCTCTTGGGAACAACTTATCAAGAGTAATAAACAGCATACACACATAAATCATTATTTTATTCAATACATGGGAAGTAGCAAACATTAAAAAAAAAATTATATATTACCGCTGAAAACTAGGATTCGAAATATTTCATGTGAGAAATTGACGCATAACATTTTGTTTGAAGGCAAAGGGTTTTAATATGTTATTACCGTTGAAAACTCAGGTTCGAATTTTTTTATGCTACCAAAACTCCTATTTTATATTTCACATATAGGTTAGTTTATGTAGAAAAACAGTTTGGTATTGAATAGTAATTGTGCGGAGACCAGACCTAAATGTAATCGATATGAAATTTTCCAATTAAAATTTGATGGGTTGTTTAATGTTTTAAGTTTGGCTTGATAGTGAGTGGTCTTAGTTTAGAGCTGACCTAAAAGCATTCAGTTTTTATTTTGAAAATAATATACATTTTTTTCAATTTGAATCTATAAATTGCTCGTTATCTCATAATGTCGTAAAAACTACAACTCCTAAGAAGATAAACGCACTTTATAGTACATTAAGCTAGCTTTAATTTGAGTACTATCAAACATCTGTAGATATGTTTTCATAAATCATAATTTTTTTCAATCAACATTTTGTCAATTTACTTTGTCAAATATAATGAAAACTATTGAGGTGTAGATAGTTGACCGTAGATTAATGCTTGAAGAAGTTTGTCGGGGGGGTGCGGTCAGCAAAGAACAACATAAATAAACAAAACCATATTTATTTATTTTATGCCGACGTTTCGACTTAAGTTTCAGGTCTTCATGTTTGTATACTATTCCTTTTCAATTGTATGTTACTCTAAATGTTGTTGTTATCTCTTTTGTTCCATAGCCCTGTTGAAGACCTGAATCCTCCAAGGAGGATAAAAGTCATAAACTACTTGATCGTATATTAAACTAGCTTTATTTTGAGTGCTGATAGACATCTGTACGTCGAATGGTTATTGAGAAATAGTTTTCTCAATACAAATTCACTGGCTTTGGATTTTTCAGTGCATTTTTTATGAAATGTTGCTATTTATAAAGCAATATCTCGGGAACTATTGAACGTAAATAGCTCTATCAGGGCTCACATTTTAGCAAATTTACTCTACTTTAAATGACGTTCTCTTAGATTTTCTAGTGTTGTTGGGATTTATAAAGATATATAGCTCCGGATGAAAACTTATTTTTTTAACGTTTTGAAACAGCCGCTTATTTTTATTCCCTCAGCCAAAACTTAGCAGACTCATTTTGACCAATAATTATAACAGTTTTCATTATGGTAATCAAAAATAGGGTGAAAAAAAATCAGGTTTTTTTCACCCCCGCTCTTGTACTATATCAATGTACAATTAAATGCCATTTATTACAGGGTAGATAATCTCATTGAAATAGTCTGACAGGGCTTAAATGCCGAATTTTCAAAAAAAGCTCCTTCCAAAGTAATTTTAAATTATTAATTTGAAATAATATATCGTCGCTCATCGTTTACGGTAACAACAAAAAACGTCCACGATAACCTAAATTTGAATATGATCTGATTAAAGATGTTATATTATAAAAGTGTAAATCGTCTAGAAAATTGAATTTCCATCCAGAAGACATGAATGGAAAACTAGGAATAGAGGAAGGGTTGTACTGATAAGAGGCGTCTCAACGAATAGATAACAGTCCTACCATTCTCGCCTTTGAATTCCCTACCCTTTTCTAACACATTATCTCAAGGTAGGGTTTTATACAAACATTTTGTACAAGTTTAATTTTATTAAAAGTGTAAATTTATTTTTTAAATTTCATATTATTAGCATTAAAAAAATGATTTAAGAACCATTTTAGCGCTTAAAAGTAATTCTGCGGACAGCGAAAGGGTTTTCACGGCACATTTGTTAACAGAACATTAAAGTTTCTGATTTTACGCAAGGTAAGTTAACTGTGAACTTTATTCTCCAGTTAAAAAAGTCTGAAAAATATAAATGGAACCTGAAACGAAAAACGGATTCTTCTTTTAATAATATAAATTATATGTTATTTACCGATGCGATATTTTAACATAGTATAACTTTATATTTTTACCGTGACCATATTTTACGATCAAGAGCTTCAAACATATACAGGCATATATTGTCTTAAACAATAATTTTTATATAAGTTTCTGGACTAGTGAATGAAATTTGACCTTGAATAGAATGATGTCTAGAAGTAAACCTGAACTTAATAAATTTAATCCCTAGTTTTGATATTTTAAGTATCACTGCCTGCTAAACATTTGGCAAACTATGGTGTGGGGGGGGGGGATAGCATAAGTTCGACGTTCACCATGTGTTTTTTTCTGGCACACACAAATAACCGGTATCGATATTTTAACATAATATAATTTTACATTTTTTTAGTGGCCATATTATACGATCAAGAGGTTCAAACATATACATGTCTATGAGACATTTTTTTGAAAAATAAAATTTAACCATTGTCATTTAACAAAGAAATGTAGAAGTAAAATTTTTTTTTTGCAATGATTACTAATTTGGATGATTAATGATTAACCATAGATCAAATCAATCCATTCATTTCCTTTCCCATATCATGAATGCCATTGACAATATAAGAAACCTTATTTTATTATCGTTATTATAGTATACGTGCACTCAAACTTGTTTTTTATTTTTATTTTCAAAACCTCTTTATTTTTCATTTAAATACAAAATACAATAATATTTTTTTATTAACTCAAACTTGGAAGGAACGGGCCAACCCTATGAGTTACCAAATTATATCTATAGCGAGAATATAAGAATTTGAGATAGCGATATCGTTTATACTGTAATATATTTGTAAAAACATAATTATTTTTTTCTGTTTTTGATCCAATGATAAATAATGTATGGTAGATTATCGGCCAATTAGGCCCAAAATATATTGTTTAAAATTTTTAATTTACTTTATTGTAAACTGCAACGTTGCTGAGCACCATTTTCAAGAAGTGAAACAACTAATGTTTCTGTTAATCCTTACCACATAGGTAATAACGATCTTTTCGGTGTTTCACAACAATCTATAACACGTGAAGGATATGAGTTCCTTAACACTAAAGATAGCAGGATAATTACATCTGATCACTTCATTTTCGAGAACTTTTGTAAACTCGTTAGTATGCAAGAAATATGTTCAGCGTCAAGCATCGTTAAAATTAAGTTTAGATCAAGGTGTAAGGTTCAAGAAAGAACTGGTGCAGGAAACAGACAGGTTAGGAACGGCAAAATTGTATGTATCATGTTTCAATTCTACCTGATCCTCAAGAGTAAGGTTTCAAGCACCTCGAGTTGGCGAAACACGTGGAACACTAAGAATGAAATTTTTCTGTAGGAATCTAATTTGAAATAGAAAATTAGGCTTTGAAATATTTCCAACCAGAGAACCCTACTCGGGCACACTCAGCCTAAGGCGGTCCTTTAAAAGCCTAATTAAAAATTTATCCAGAGCACCTTATTATCTTATTTTGTTTTGATGTTGCTTAGCATCGAGATTTCAGATTTCTTAAAAAATGTCTAAAGGTCCCTACTGAGTTTTGATATTTTAAAATAATGTATTTTTTTTTCTTATAATTTATAAAATAAATTATAAGTATTATTGAATAGCAAAATCGTATTAAATTACTAAATTAGGTGAGTACGTTATGGTCCACTTCCATCTCATTCCTTAATTACTCACTAATCAGTTCGCAGAGGAGCGTTTTATGCCGAATTGCACGCCTGGCAGGGTCATGCAAAACCTCATTTGAGATCTCAGTTTTTTGTTAGATAAATGAAAGGAATTTTATAGCCTATCTATTTTTTTGAAATTTATTTTTATAAAAATAATACTACGAAATATACATAAACTTGGTGGTTTTCAATGAGATAGCATAGCCATTTTTAATTATTTTGAGAGGTGGTTCAAATGTTGTTATCATTATTTTAAACTTCAAGCTTTCTA
Organism: Halyomorpha halys; assembly: GCF_000696795.3. Classification (NCBI taxonomy): domain Eukaryota; kingdom Metazoa; phylum Arthropoda; class Insecta; order Hemiptera; family Pentatomidae; genus Halyomorpha; species Halyomorpha halys. Next base: position 1,451,368 of record NW_027105232.1, read on the forward strand.
ATTACCACAAGATAATTCTTATAGTTTAGGTCTAATGAGAATTGGCTATTTCGTTAATAGGTAAGCTTAAAATAGTTGTATATTCTCAGGATAAAGTGTTGAGCAGTTATTTTTTGTTCCGAAATTTCAATCGCGGACAGTAGATGAAATGTTAATTGACAAGTACTGCCAATAAAGACTTGAAACCCAGTGGCACCTTTACACTAAGAGGCCACTGTACGCCGTGATCCATAGCTCCCTCACCTCCCCCCATCTAAATCCTATGATCTATTATAAAATATATAATAAAACCACTAAAAATATAAACTGAGAAGTAGGATAATGTCAAGAAAGAAGTAATTCTTGCTTTTCCTGCTTTAAAAAAAAGGAAAAGCACCTCCAGTATATGTTTGATTTTTTCTTCAAAGTTTGTCTCCTTTCAACTAATAAATAAATAATGATTTTAACTACAGTGTTATTTAATTATGTTGATAATTGAAAGTTGTTCAGAAAATAATTTGAATGGTCCCACCTATAATCCAGAGGGCCATCCTAAAGTAATCGGGTAAAAGTAACCCTCACTACATTCAAGACTACCCTACCGTCTACGAATGTCGATACTTCAGTTAAAACATGGATATACAGTGGAGAATATCTAATTCTATCGTAACATATGAAAAAAATAAATCCTCTGGTTTCTTTCCTGTCAACATGTTCTTCGAAAAATTGTTGTAGGCAGTTGTTGCTAAGTCAATTGGAGTGGAAATTTCGTTATAAGAATTACAGTATTATTATTATTAAAAAAAAATAACATTACTGATCATTAATAATAAACTTATGGACTAATTCTAATATCATCAGAACTTAATCAAAGCTCAGACTTTACCCAGTCTTCCTGTATCGGTTCGGTATACCCCAATGGCACCTCTCCGGAACGGGACCCAATATTGATTGGAGCAAGAACCAATGAGAGCAGTCTTCTGAGCCACTGGTGCTATATGGGGTTGATCCAGCTTTGCGAATGCTCCTATTGGTTGTTACCATGGAGATAGTCTATCCAATCACAATACGCTTTGAAGGTTACAAGAGCAAGCTCCTCGATATTGACTTCGTAACGAACAATTAGCAATTCTACTAAGCTTAAAATATATCGTTAAGAATATGTTATATTCGTAACATCACTTCATCGGTACCTTGTGGTACATAGAAAGAATATATTGACATAAATTTGTTGTTATCATAATACCAACATAATGTACAAAAAAGTTCGATGAATAACGGCTACCTTTGTCTGTATGCCTTCCTTCACTGAGTTAATAATTGTTTCTCAACATACAATATAATATATTGTATGTTGATAAACAATTATTCATATTATGATAGCTTTAAAGATTAACTTCCAGAATAAATAAAATCAATACTCTAATGGAACTCAGGTTTGCGTTGAAGTTAACATGAATGTTCGTGATTGTAATCTAAACGGAAAGAAAAGGAAGTCGGGGGATTGACTCCTGTTCCTCTGCCATGCCTATGGAGTTCATTACCAGGCCCGTCTTTTTGGCTTCACTTTTCTTTCTGGCCTACCCTTTCCATTATCCTCCTCACTCCAAGCCTTTAAAAGTTATATAAACTGTCCCAGCGATTTTTAACACCAGATCCCTGACAATCCTTACAATATTACAGGGAAGTTTACATTATGAGAGAGTTTATATTATGAGTAAGGTTAATTATATATACATGTACGCAAGGAATGCAAGCAATTCTCAACATTATTAAGCCTTTAATGTTCTTTCTCTTCTGACATTGTTGCAAATTCAACTAAGTTGTACAGGTTTATGTAATGCCAAAGATAGCTATTACATCCCCATGTCTATAGATATAAATAGTTACTCCTTCATTATTAAAGAGTTAATGGATGATAAAAATGAACTAGTAAAAATGTAGGTGTTTTGATGGAACGTTTTAAGATGAAATGGTTGGAGAAAAATTTCCAACAGTGCAAGTTGCACAGGTATTAATCATTTGTAATACAAGACCTTCAACTACCCTAGTTGTAAATTATAATATTGTTCAGAAGTTAAATTATTATGATGTGAGGGATTGACATTGCAAATAAATAATTGAGACTGAAATGCAGTATCCCTTGATGGTTTTAATGAAAAAGTGAAGGCTTATTGAAATAGTCATAAGTTAGCTGTGTATATCCTCAGGACAATAAACAAGAACTCTGTCCTAGTAGGATTACTGATCCCTAAGTTTAACAAACAAACCAAATACTATATATATAAGATGTATGTGATAATAAAGCCAGTTGTTAAAGTATCTCTGACTTGTTACTCTGCCCGAACCCCCATCTA
>NW_027105232.1:1459398-1470252 GCF_000696795.3 Halyomorpha halys
AGTTAGCTGTGTATATCCTCAGGACAATAAACAAGAACTCTGTCCTAGTAGGATTACTGATCCCTAAGTTTAACAAACAAACCAAATACTATATATATAAGATGTATGTGATAATAAAGCCAGTTGTTAAAGTATCTCTGACTTGTTACTCTGCCCGAACCCCCATCTATTTTAAGGTAATCATTCAGACTTATCATAAGTCATATATAAATCAACATTAAATTTCACTCTATATTTTACATTGTAATAAAATTGCTTATCCACAATATAAAAAGTTAACAAGACAGCTAATTCTCTTTGCGGCTTATGACATGCACATAATTTACTAAGTAAAAATTAAGTAGTCATTATATTCTCACATCCACAAATATGAATGGCTACTCTTTGTCAACCTTAATATTAACAATAAGATGAAATTAGAATAGTAAAAAGGGGAGTAAGCCGGGAGGAAAAATGAAACCAAAAAGCCGGGCCTTATAATGAACCCAGGGGCGTGGCCGAGAAGCGTACAAACCATTGTTTAGGTTACAATGTCAGTCCTATTAACCTCACCATAAACCTAAGCCCCAGGCCTTTTTGGTTTCAAATTTGCTTTGAAGGAGGGTTATGCCACCCCCTCACCCAGGTGAAAGTGAACAAATTATTTTATTTAAGAGATCGATCAATTTCACAAACTTTGGAAGTATTTGACTACCTTCGGGATTCGATGTATTGAGTGATCGTTGTTAGACGGAAAGTAGATATCCCGAAAAACACTTGTGAAGTTCTGTCCAATTTTTTAATCAATAATTGGATAACTAATAAATGTTCTCTATGATGAATAACTAATCTATCAACTAAAGCGGTATTAAATAAATGACACTTGTATTAAAAGAATTGTAAATATTTTAATTGATATAAAGGAGAAAGTGGATGCCCTAGCCCGAAATAAAATCTAATTAACACCAATAATTGATCATAACATCACGTGAAATAACCTATTTGTAAATAAACTATACCTCTTATTTACAAATCATATGTGCAGTGTGATATTAATATCAGCCTCATCTTCTAAAAATCTTTACATTCCCTTTCAAAGTCTGTAAATTGAATAATTTTAAATTTATTCAAATAAAATTAATATGTCCTGAATTTCAACAAGAGTAGATTCAGTGTCAGCTGGTTAAATAGTTTAAATTTAAGAAAGTTAACTGTAAAATTTAACTTTGGGGCCTTCAATGATAGGTGTAGTTATTAGGCAGTCTAATATCTCTTGTGATCATTTATCCTCACAATCAAGTGATTTCATTTTAGTTCTAAGTGTATGGAAAATAACTTAAAATCAATTGCCTTAACTTTGATATTGATATAATCTGAAATATAAAATTAACTAGCAGGACAGAATGGATGAAGAAGACTATAACAAACTAACAGTGGAAAATGCATGTGCTCATAAGGTTTGGAAAGCCAGGCTTGTTGGTTATGAGAGTGCTCGTAAACACTTCCAACAAATTGAAGATGAAAAATCACCCGAATGGAATAAATATATTGGATTAGTCAAATTGTTTGTGGTTGATAGTCATGTTCTTTGTCAGGAAAAAGGTTTAGAAGCAGTTCTGATATTTGTTGAAAATTGTGGAAACGCTGGCTACACAGCTTCTGATGTTAGTTCAGGAATAATTCAAAAATGTTTGGCTTCCCCTAAAACTCGAATTAGGGAGTTAGCAGCTCAGGTTATTTTAATGTATATTGAAATAGAAAAATATGAAATAGTATTTGAAGAACTTATTAGAGGGACAGAATCCAAAAATCCCAAAGTTGTGGCAGCCTGTGTCCATATACTGGCACAAGCTTTGAAAGAGTTTGGTAGTAAAGTCATAAATGTAAGTAAGTTGATGAAGAATTTACCAAAGCTTCTGGATGATAGGGATGGCAATGTTCGATTGGAGACCAAGATGCTTATTGGAATGGTTTATTATTGCTTAGGACCAGTCATTAAACCACAGCTTACTGTGATACTTAAACCGGCTCAATTGGCAGAAGTAGAAAATGAATATGAAAAATTAAAAACTATATCTGCAAAAGCTACAAGACTTTTGCGTTCTCAGCAGGTTAAAGTAATTTCTGCCTCTGTAACTGATGAAGGTGTTAGGGAAAGAGAATATGAAGAATGTGGAGAGGATGAATCCAAGAGTTATAGTATACTTGAACCTGTTGATGTTTTGAGCAAACTTGATAAAAACTTCTACACAAAACTCAAATCTAAGAAATGGTCAGAGAGAAAAGAGGTATTGGAAGAATTTGAAAAACATCTTTCCACAACACCAAAGCTTGAGCCTACTGATTATAGTGAAATGGTTAGGACATTGAAAAATATAATAACCACAGATTCCAATGTTGTTGTGGTTGGAATTGCAATAAAATGTATAACTGGTATTGCCAATGGTCTAAAAAAAAAATTTCATCAATATGTTCCATTGATTATACCAGCGCTCTTTGAAAAATTCAAGGAAAAGAAACAAAATATTGTTGCAGCTCTTAGAGAAGCAGTGGATACTGTTTATTTAACAACTAGTTTAGAAGCTATTCATGAGGATATTGTCAATAACTTAAATAATAAAAATCCATGCGTCAAGTCAGAAATAAGTGGATTCCTGGGTCGCTGTTTTTCTAAATCAACTCCAAATATCTTAACTAAAAAATTGTTGAAGATACTTTGCAAAAGTTTAACCAATGGACTTAGGGATCAAGATCCTACTGTACGTGATAATTCTGCTGTTGCCTTAGGTACAGCTATGAAAGTAGTCGGTGAGAAAGCAATAGGGCCATTTTTGGTTGAAATTGATCCACTGATGTTGAAAAAGATAAAGGAATTTAGTGATAAAGTAAAAATATCATTAAAACAACAAATAAATGAAGAGCCAACAACTATTTCTAAACAGGCTGAAGAAGAGAAACAAATTCCTCGAAAAGCTAATAATACTACTTCAGAAAAATCACAAACGGGAGAAAGTTTCAAGAAACTTATAAACCGAGGTAACTCACAAGCTAATAGAGAAGGATACTCTGATAATGAATTGGTAAATGAAATCAAATTTAATAACCAAGCTTTAGATAATAAACCAAAAGTTGATATTAGTAATCAAATCACTGATCAGTTGGTTGCAGAATTAGAAGATAAGAACTGGCAGGTACGAGCAAAAGCAGTAGAAAAATTACAAGGTTTTGTTAATTCTAGTCAGTCGATTACTTGCAATCTTGGTGAAATAGCTCACATCATTGCGGCTAGAATTTCTGATAGTAATACTAGAATATCTGCTGGTGCCATTGCTCTGGTAGAGTCCCTAGCCCCTGCCATTGGTCCATCATTTAAACAGTATATTCGCATTTTTCTTCCACCATTGATGAAAGCAATTGGGGATCCAAAAATATGGATTCGTTCTGCTGTAATACCTTGCTTCAATACGTGGGGTCAAGTTTGTGGATTTAAAGAATTTTTTGAAGGAGAACTCATTGCGGACGCACTTAAAACAGGATCTACAACGGTAAGATCTGAATTATGGACATGGTTGTCCAATTTATTACCGAATATTCCCAATAACAGATTAAAGAAAGAAGAATTAACTGCTTGTTTACCAACTCTTTATTCAAATTTGGAAGACAGGAATTCTGATGTGAGGAAAAATGCTAATGATGCTGTTTTAGGATTCATGTTACACCTTGGATTCACCAATATGATAAGAGTATATGAAAATATTAAAGGGTCAGGTAGTACTCAAGTGAAACAAATCCTAGAAAAGACAAGGGGTAGTCTCCCAGTTCAACCAATGCTCCAAACCAAGCCCGTGCGAGAACCTTATGATAAACCTAGTCCTTCGACTGCAAAATTTTCAGCTGGATCTACAGCTACAATTACAAACTCAAAGACAAGTACATCATTCTCTAAGTCAGCCACAAGCTCACGACAAAGAGAAAACCAGAGAGTCCCCTTGCTACAAGTGAATTCACTGAAGACCCAAAGGATTATTGATGAACAAAAATTGAAGACTCTTCGTTGGAATTTTTTGACCCCAACACCAGAATTCTTTCAACTTCTTCGAGAGCAGATGATAGTTGCAAATGTTGATAAAACGCTTGTTGCTCACATGTTTCACAATGACTTCAGATATCATATCCGTGCTATAGATGCATTAAATGAGCATTTACCATTCAACAAAGAAGCCTTGATATCTAATTTAGACTTAATATTACGTTGGATGTCTCTCAGGTTTTTTGATACTAATCCATCAGTACTGTTAAAAGTATTAGAATATTTGAACTCAGTTTTTAGTGTTCTCAGGGAAGAAGAATATATTATGATGGACAGTGAAGCATCTTCTTTTATTCCATATCTGATGCATAAAGTTGGCAATCCCAAAGACACTATCCGAAACAGTGTTCGTGCCATCTTAAAACAGATAAGTATAGTTTATCCTGTGAATAAACAGTTCTTTTATGTGATGGAAGGTTTGAAATCCAAAAACGCCCGGCAAAGATCAGAATGTTTGGAACAACTGGGTTGGTTGATTGAAAACTATGGCATTTCTGTTTGTAATCCAAGTCCAGCTGGTGCTCTAAAAGAAATAGCAAAGTTAATTGCTGATCGTGATGTATCAGTCAGAAATGCTGCTCTAAATTGTGTTATGACAGCTTATTTTCTTGAAGGAGATAAAACCTTAAAATGGGTTGGCCTGTTATCAGGAAAGAATATGCCACTGTTAGAAGAAAGGATTAGAAGAGCTGCTAAAAGTCCTCCAACAAACATTGTAAAGCCATTAAATGTTTCTGCAGGAAATGTTTCAGCAGACCAAGCACATCATGAAGACGTAATGGAGATGTCAAGGGGAAGCGATACCCATAATGTAACAGGGATGTCTAGAAACGGTATCCCAAATTCAAGAGTTTCTGTTATTAATGGGGCTTATAGCTTCGATGAAGCTATTATTGACAAAATTGAATGTACAACAAGACAGTTTCAAGCTCCAAAACTAGTTGATATTGATTTACAATTTTTGGAAGATCAAACTAAACAGCCATCAATTGAATCTATTCCAATACCCAAAATGACACCTCATCTTTCGAATAATTCTCAACCAGCTGCTATAATCCATGAATTATTAAACATAGATAGTAATGATATTGATAGGGCTATGGCTGCAATATCAAGGATTGATATCATTCTTAATTCAGAAAATTGGCATCATTTGGCTGAATTCGTTGATCTAATGGTTTCTCAGCTAGTTTATTTAATGATAATTCTGAATGGAAGTGAACATCCATTGGTTTTGAACTGCTATAGAGCAAACTTTTCACTCTTAAAAAAGCTATGCAACCACCCAGAGCTTTGCTCCAAAATTACAGACACCACTCTTTATAAAATATTGGAGCAACTCCTGTATCTGTTAACCGAACCACGGTCAGATATGTTAGATAAACAAGACATGTTTGATACATTTGTTAAAAATTTAGTAATAATGCTTTTTGAAAACTCCAATAAAACTAATATTCTATGTGCCTTATTGAAAATTCTCTACGGAACAGTTAACAATCCAAAAGTAACAGATCATTATAATAACTTAGTCATTCAATGGATTCATAAATTATATAAATCTCAATCAGAATGGGATCCTGAATTGGATTATTGCAGAATACTAAATGAATTTGACATTTTCTTGAAGAATTATCCTACTTCATGGTGGAAAACTAAAGCAAATGATGTTCCTTTGAGAATACTTAAAACTCTTTTGTATGGTATGGTAAAAACTAGAGGTACTGAAGTAAGAACAATTTTTAAAAAAATGCCTAATGTGTCAAAAGATTGTGAATTATATAATTACATCAAGAAATCGATCAAGTACGTTAAAATGGAAATGTATTCTAAGGACTACACTTCAAATAAAGAAAATAAGCCTAGGGACATCATACATTATAGTTCTAAAATCTCTAAAGAAACCAAATGCGAATTATCAAACATTTTCGGAATGATAGGAGATTTTGAAAAAACATCACAGGGAATGAAAAAGTTGTTTGAATTCGAGAAATCTCATCCTGAAACCAATGTGCAAACTTTCCTTTCAAACACAACTCCTCAGTTCCAACAATTCATCAAGCAGGGGCTTCAAGCTTTAGAGCATAGTGCATCCCAGGGAGTGAAAAGTAAAGAACATTTCACAAAGGAAGCTGAAATGCTTTGGAATCGCTTAAAACATCTTCAAGAAAAGTTGGGCTACCAGGTTGACAAAAATAAGGAAGACGTGACAGACAGATTAAAAGAACTATCAAATGTAGTGGCTGGTATAAATATTAAATAGGAATTTTTAATATTAGAACTGAACTTTTTATAATATTTATATTGCTGTGTTATGTAAAACTTTTTTTTTTATAGCCCTCTAATATAATAAATAATATAATAACAAGTAGTATTGTTTTTATCGAAACAATTTTCATATAATAAAATATAAAATATTTGATAAAAACACTTAATATCATTTAAATGATATAATATAAGACTCAATGTGTATCCCTTACTTACTGGGAAAGCAATTAGGTTCTTTACCAATTCAGCATTATCAAATAATGAATAAAAATAATAATTAATATTCAAATTTTCAAAGTTTAACAAGCAAAACCTTTTAATTTATAAATTTAGTATAGGCCCAAAACCCAGTAAATAAACTTATATTGCCATGAAACACTTGTTATTAATTTTCCCACCTAGTTTACACAAGACTTTGTAGAGATTATTTAGATAATATTAAGATATTGAAGATAAAGAAAAATTAAAATTATATTTCTTTATCAATAATTGTTTAGGTAATGATACGTACATTAAAAAAAACTGTTTTTTGATATTACTTTTATTTTATCATTATAGAGAAAAAAAATTGTACTTGTTTTATAGTTCTTTCAATTATAAACTGTGATAAGTTTTTAGTATTATGCATTTTGTAATTGCTAAGTTTATTTAAATATATTTTGATTATAATATAATATATTAGTATATAAGGGTTAAATAAATTACATTATATATTTCTTACTTTCGTTTTTTTTTTCATTATTATTTATGAAAAAGAATGACAAATAATTATCTTTTTTTTTTTTTTTTAATGGTAAAAGTGTTAATTCATTTGTTCTTATTTATATTTTTTATTTAAAAATAAAAAGGGAGTATTGAATAAATTAAAATAAATTTACAAATATTTAATAAAAAACGATAAATAAAAAACATTTTAAGTTACATATTTATAAACATATACAATTTTATAAATATATTGCACCAAACATTACAAATAAATTAATGAAAATAAAAATGGTTTTAATAGAAAAAGTAAATCTGAAAAAAGATTTAAAACTTAGTAATGAATATTCAAGAAATATTTTAGAAACAAATGAAAATAAACAAGACAAACAGAGTATTTCATAAAAATGATATATAAACAATGTCAAATAATTCAAAAAAATAATTGACAAGCAATAAACAATGCTGAATAAATTCAAAATTATTTTTCCAAAAAAGATGGCTAAAATTCATTCAAAACATGAATAACAATACAATTACAAATATGTACAATGAAAATGCAATAAGACAATAATGTCAGATTACCAGTTATGGTTCAGTCTTTCAAATTTTTAAGGTTGAAAGATTTTGATATTTTTAAAACACCCCTCTGAACAACTACCCATTGGAGTACAGTATGTTGAGAATCAGTACTCATGAAACTCTTGAGAAGGTCATTGAGCCAAAGGTTTGCTTCATCCAGGTTCTTCTTCGACACAAATATATTCTTTATGACAGGATGCTGGAATACAAGCTTTGTCGAGTTAAACTCTTTGATGGGCAGGTAACCATATCCATTGAGGCAGAGCAGTCCGAACTTGGGAAGGCTACTTGTGTCTTCTGTTTCTTCTTCAGAGCTATCAGAGTTATCATGAAAAATTAGTTGAATTTTCGGTTCAAGAGGTGAAGGTGAAGCCACTTTTGTGGCTTTAACAGTAAAAGACTCAAGATTAGAGGGAACACCATTGCTCGTTCCTGTTTTACTTCTATTTTCAGCTCTCTTCATACTAATTTTTTTAGAGGTAGATCTTGTCTTCGACTCTAAAGCGAGCTTAGACTGGATAGGATTTATTTTAAAGGAACTGTTGGAATTGGCCAGAACACCTTTTTTGATTTCATAGTCCCTCTTTAGGGCGAATATGCGATTTAAGTTCCTAAGGCGGTAATTAAAAACAGAGCCAATAGTCCTAGCACAGTGATCCTCCGTGTTGAACAAATGGTCCAATGACGCTTTTCCAGACGCCATATCCGCTTCAGGATTCTGTTTTACCAAGTTATTGCGCAAGTCGAAGACCCGACCTTGGCAGTTGCAGATATACCGGCAATGAGCCGGGCACCACACGAACATTTCTCTGTAAGCCAGGAGATTCCTTTCAACCACAACCTTATCCACTTTTCCCACTTTCTCAGTAGTAAGTAAAGAATTCCTGTTCGATGGATTCCTAATATCTACAGAACTTTCATCTGCCTCGTTGTTTATGGTTTCCGTAGTAGGAATAATGGGTGTATCATCTGCACTTAAGTCTATGAACGGAATCTCTGGAGGAGATGCCTCATCTTTACGAACTCGCTTTAGTCTTTTAGTACTTCGGGAATTATTGGAGCGATTCGTCAACATGATCTTCACTGTTTTTCGGTGAGGAAGCTTTCTCAATGAATTTACAAGCCGCCTATTGCAGATGCAGTAAAATAGGCAATCTTCCTTTTTGCAATGCTTGGCGACGACTTTTTGCTTTATACTTGCACAGACACAACCTTTTTGACAGCAGTGGCGAGAGCAAGGTTCGTTTTTGTTCTCCAAAGTGTTCGTAGGAATGTAGTCGGAATCGTATGGTATGTCAAGGGTTAGAAACTCTTCCTTTCTAACGACATAATCCACAATGTCCAGAATAACTTTTTCTACAACGCTCGATTCTTCAGAGCTGTCCCTTTGAGCTGAAATAAAAAACATAAATAAAAACTGGGGTACACCAATAATTGGAAAAGCCGATAGTTAGGAAATTTGAGGATCGACTTCAAACAGGGAAAATTGTGGTGAAACATCACTCAAAGATGTTATTATACTCAAAATGTCTTATAAACACTGTTTAGAGACCTCCAGTAAGTTGGGAAATCCATTCAAAATTGTTGGAACAATTTTCCTCCCTAACAAGTTAGAGATAGAGCCTATAAAATTATTTTTGGAACAATCTTGGGTTATAAACAATGCGCAAATTAAAATCATCAACTTGTTTTGTATCTGAAAGGTAACACACATTAAAAATTGCCACAAATCTAAATACACACGCCGCAGTTGTGAACAATACCAGCTAAAAAACTTGTAACCGGCTGTATTATTGTAGGGATATAATACTTTTTTAACAATTTAATTAGTTTCTAATCAAATTTTAATTATCATCTAGCAAAATGAAAAATAGATAAAAAATATTTAATTCATAAGAACGTAAATATTTTACACTGAAAGTACTTTTCATATTTATGTTATCCTTCTACCCACGCTACCGAAAATATCGATTTCAACCTCCGCAACTTACGTGACAGCTGTCTTATTTTCCGAATACTTTATTGTAAATTCTGGATATTTTATTATAAACCGACCTTTAAACCCTTAAATTAACAATTATATCATGAAATGCATAAACCCCGCTGGATATTTATGAATTTAGCCTAATTAATACATTTCATCGATAGTAAAAATTAAGTAGACAGATTACAAAATAACCCTATAAAATATATGAGCTGTTTATTTTTAAAGTGGCGTAAGTCCATTAACCCATCGAGTTGTACGATCAAATTAATTCGAGTGCGCTAAACAGGCCAAATTGCCCACACCCGAGGTAAAGCGAGCGGCGTTGTATTTTACGCTGCTATAATTATTCACACTCAAATACAATCAAGAATTGAAAAAATAATAAAATAAATAACTATGACTTATTCTCTGTAATAATCCTTAACATATAGCTTCAGCATATGTTTTCATAGGGAGCTAGGTATTATGACCGATACCCAAAATAAGAATTTTGATTATTTTAAAATTTTTTTTGCCTAGACAATGTTCTAAATTGTGATTTTTTAGATAAAAAAAATTGTTTGTTTTTTTGGCCGATTTTTCTCAAAAAAACTGCGTTAAGGGGTTCGAATTGAGATATAGTAGGGTTTACATTGGAATAAATTGAAAAATGTTTATATAAATAATAGAATAATGTTGGGTTTCTAAGAGTTTCTATTTTATCATCCCAATTAGCATAATTAATATAATTTAAGAAATGTTTTTTTGATGGGTATGAGTGGACTTACGCCTGTTTAAAAATCAATGATATGACGATTTTCCATTTTTTTAAAAGTACAAGTCCATATTAAAAATAGATTTCTAATGGAATAAAAACAAATCTTTATACTTTTATGTTAATAAATGATTTTGTACATTAAAATTAACGTTTTTTTATTAATTATAATTCAGTTTTCTCGAGTTCGTGTATAAGGGAGGGATTAAAATAACTACAGTGTACAAGTGGCATTATAATGTAATAATTTCGGTCCTTTTATTTTAGGTTTTTGAGTGATCACGTTTTTTTTGTATAGTGATGCAAAATTGATATTAATTTTCGGTTTTCCTCGATGTGGCAGTAAATATGTTTTGAATGGTGCATCCTCGTTCATTGTCGTTTTGTAGAACAACTTATATGGATCGCATCTCAAAAATACATCCTAAATAATAATAATAATGAAGTCTTAAAGAACCCTTATTTATTAATTTTTAACCGATTTATTTGGTATCA
>NW_027105232.1:1470332-1536364 GCF_000696795.3 Halyomorpha halys
ATAATAATAATAATAATAATAATGAAGGCCTAACGAATCCGAAGGTTCGATGCCGATACCACCAAACGCTCTCTGCATACATCCTTCCAGTGATGCCTCCAAACCCAATTCCACTAAATCAGTTTTAACGCAGTCCTCCCATCTACGTTTCGGACTGCCCCTCGGACGTTTACCCGTTGGTTAAATGTTTATTAACATTTTACGGATCGGCTCGTTACTAAGCCTTACAACCTTACACGACCATCTTTCACGCCACAATGCTATAACTTGAATTATATTTACAGGATGTAGGTACCTTAATTCAGCATTATGTAATTTTCTAAATTCTCCCGTTAATTCATTTTTTTTTGGTCCGAATATTTTGCGTAATACTTTATTTTCGAAAACCTTAAGACGCTGTTCATCCCTTAGTTTAAGAGGCCACGTCTCACGTCCATAAAGAACAATGGGAAGGATGATGGTTTTGTAAATTCTAATTTTTAAGTTTTTCGCATTTCCCGCCTTCAACCTAGCTTTTATTTCCTCATCGATTTCGTTTTTTCTAGTTACTGTAGAGCCTAAATACTTAAACCTATCTACCTGTTCAAATGTATTTCCTCCTATATTTATATCACCGAAATTGCTTGTATTTCTACGGCTAACCATGTATTTTGTTTTATCCGTATTTATTTCAAGACCTAGTTCCTTGTTGGAGTGTATTAGCGTGGTTGTATTTAGTTTTATAGATAAAAATATCATTCTACATATTATAAAACAATTTACTCTTTTACCGTCACAATATTTTTCCTTGGCGTTTTATAGAAGCTTGATGATTCAATAAATGACCTTATGATTCATAAGAATGAACTCACATTCCCACTTATTAAGAATGAACTGATTATTTCGACACTTTTTTACGACTGCCTAAAATTCCTGAGGCACAAACAATAAATTATTTACGCGAGAACAATGATGTTCTTTCTGTGAATACATGGCTATCAGAGTCCTAGATTTGACACATCGCTTCTGTGTTTTTTTAATATTGAAATTCATCTTCGAAGTTCCACAAGTCTTCTCTTTGGGTATTTTAATACGTGCAATCTTCTAATTTTTTTTTCATAAATTAATTTATTAATAAATTCCTGAAAATTACAAGGGCTCGTATTGATTTGTACGCGAATCGAAAGTGAAATTGGAAAACAATTGGAGGCCATACTTTCAAAATAAATTTATTCATTACTTCATTCTTTTGTGTTACAAAATCTTTGTGATTTTAAATATATTGGTAAAAATCTTTTTAGAAATGAAAAGATCGCCTAAAAATGTGAAGGCAGTTAATTTTTGTTTTTTGTTTTTTTTATATGTATATATTAAATGGCCTCAAAATAAACGTATATATTTAATATATGTAACATATATATTTAAAAACTCAGAAAAGATATTTGGCTAGATTATACCTGTTAATGACGAATCACAACGGTTACTTTTACTCAATTTTTTACATAGATCAGATACTTTGGTCATATTACCTGAAACAATAGAAATTATAATTAACCTATGTATATAAAAAAATAAAATTTTAACTATGAAATGAAAGGATAATACTTAAGGAATGTTCACCTTATTATTTCAATAAAAAGAGATATAAATCGATACACAAGCAGTCAATGCTTTGTGTTCATTACTCTACATGAAACAAAAGCTAAAAATATGATATCGTCAGCAAACTACGATTTCATTTAGAATTATTTTACAATTTTATGATTTTGTAAATTTTATGCACAGCAATTAATTGTTATTGTTGGGTTTTTCTAATCAATAGTAAGTAACCTTCTGATATATACTATTATTTTTTTTTTCAATCATCAATATAATGTATATAATAATTTTTAAGGTTGTATGTCTCCTCTAGTGGATTCACGCATTTGCCAACGATATAAAATAATTCATCATACATTACTAAGAAAGAATATATGATGAATTATTTAAATAAATAATTTATTCTAATGGCTAGAAAATGTCAAGATGAAGGTAGTAAACAAAGTACTAGAGTCTGAGTGAAAATGGAAGTATGAATAAAAACTGTTATGCGTGATAAAATTAATAAAATACTA
Source organism: Halyomorpha halys (assembly GCF_000696795.3). Lineage (NCBI taxonomy): Eukaryota > Metazoa > Arthropoda > Insecta > Hemiptera > Pentatomidae > Halyomorpha > Halyomorpha halys. The sequence goes on from NW_027105232.1 coordinate 1,472,426, forward strand.
TGTTATCATTTTGATTATGCTAAGGTTCTGTTATCAGTCAATCCTAAAATATGAGGATTATGAGATGGTTACTGATAAGAATATCTATGCCATTGCCGCTCGAAACGTCATCAGTTTTTTGTTTAATTTTTGTGAGTGTTTTAATGATTCATCAATATCTAAATATGATAGTGAATAAACCCAAAATTGTAATCAGTACTCTTTAGAAGAGTTCGCCGACAACTGAAGTAAACACTACCGTAAGACTAAACATTTTTTACGACTAACAAAAAAAAACTCTTCTCCAACGTTGATATCATAATTATAAATCTTTTAAAGTATAATTTTATAATTAATAAAACTAATTATTACTTTATTTTACTTGTATGTATTTTTGGTGGTATTATTTTTTTAATTACTAATTATTTGTAACAAAGGTTGAAGAAAAAACTTTACCGCAACGTTACAATAATGTGGGCTGCGGATGCTTCAAATTCTGGCTTAGTGGGCCGCAAAATTACGTAGGTTGGGAAATATTGGTCTGGATACACCACTTTGGTCTCAAATTGTAGAAAATTTAATATAGTTTGTAAGTGTATAACGAGAAATCGCTCTTTCATTGTTAAAAAACTGATTGAAGTGTGCTCTGCCGTGATTTTCGAACGTTTTACAATTTTTGTTCATTTTAACCATGAAAGAGTAATTTTTGGACAAAAATTGTTCTATTCATTTATAAAATAGATTATATCTTCTATAATATGAGACCAAACTGCTACCTGCGGCCCCAATAGTCTTGGAAGCACAGCTTCTCAAATGTTGGCAGATATAAAAAGTATATCTACCTCATTACTGCTCCAGAACCCTCAGTTGTGTGTTTTTGTTCGGTTTTATTGAGAAAACTGATTATAAATTGTTAACTCATAGCCCAGTTTCTAATAAGATTCCTAAGTAATCATCTAAGTAATACGTTGATAAGAACGATTGAAACTACACATGGTCAATTACAGAAAACCATGTGATATGTATTGGAGTCAAGTGTGACCAAGGTTCTATATAACATTATATAAAGTAATATAAAATTAATATTAAAACTTTATAAAGTTTCTTTGAAAAAATACGGAAACTTTTAGAAACTAAATCATCGACATTTTTTTCCAATATTTCTTTAAAATGATAATTTACACAATAGGCAACTGTTTAATTTATTATTTAACTAGACATCAATAAGTAAAAACCTCAGCCTGAAATTTGGGAACAATAAAAAATAAATTCATGCATGTTTATCTAATACCTCAACACTTTTTTTTTCAATTGTTTACAAGTGAGAACCCACAGGTTCCCATTATTGAAAAATATATAGCAATTATTTAAAATCTGCTTCCCACCAAGTGACTTAAATGCCCAGGATAAACCTACGAATCCTTTGTCACTATTTCGCTATTTAGCCTATTTAAATTTTTTTTAAAAAGAAGAAAAATCATTAATTATTAAATTAAGTTTTAAAGACTAAAAAACTATACCACTACTTGTTAATTAAGTGGCAACTCAGTTATGGGAAAGAGAACGGAATGCACCTCCAGAAAATTCCTATAAGATTCCAATAATACAACAATAGTTTGTCATCAGATCCGAGTCTATGATAACATTAATCGAAAACAAGATCATGGTTGATTTATCATCAAATTTGCTGTTACGGAGTAATATAGAATAAAAATAAGTTATTATAATGAAAAACTTATATATTATTTTAAGTAATAATTTGCAAAATAAATAATAAAAGGAAATTACATTATAATACTCGCCATCGAGCAACAGGTGATTAGAATCCTTACAGATTCAAGTCTGGCCAACTACTGAGCGGATTCCTTCCTCTACCGCTAGAGGCAGGGCATGCTCAGCCATTGGTAGACTTAAAATTTGTTTTGACTACGTAAGGTGAATTATGTTTATTTACGGATTTATTATTATCATTTACAAAGGATATGAAAATAGAAATAACGAAGCAACTCTTTTTAATTAGCCGAATACTGTAATTTTAGAGTTGTTTTACTATATTCATCCTTTCTATGATTTACAGTTTTAATAAATTTAAATCAGGTAAATACATTTTTTTTTTATGCTTTAATAAGTATTCTTCTAACTGATCCACATTTCTAAATGATAATTTGGTCTATTAAAGGAAGACTAACTAACTGTCGGATATACTACCATAACATTGCAGTTGAGGGTTTGTAACTCCTCATATTTTTGTTAGGTAACAGTCAGAGATAACGAGATCAGACGACCGAATTTGAAAATTTTGGCTGCAGAATATGATGTAAAATAAGAATTTAAACAAATTTTAACGTTTTTAATTTGTCTCTTAGAGAACTCTTTCCCAAGACGTATTCTCATTTTGTTGACAAACTTCTTCAACAAAAATCTTCCTCTCTTGACCATAATTTTCGACCAAACCACTAAATCGAATGAGTGAATTGTGGTACTTATTCGATAGAGAATTTAATGCTTTTTAATTTTTCATAACGTGACTTTTTCTTAAATAAGTGCCATTTAAGAAATATTGGTAATATAACAAAAATAGTTCTTGAATATCGAGGTTTTTTTGGCTGCCAAGATACTGCTCCACGTTTTGTGACAAAGATCCCTACCTGGGTCATCCAATGACTGGCATATAACGTAACAGTGCAAAGAAAAAGTATCGAAGGTAGTAAAACTAAATACTAATGTTTTCAAAAATAATAAATTGTTAATATTTCATTTCTGGAAATAATTTTATACATGAAAATGTCTCAAAATGAAGAAAGATCATATTTATAAGCAATCGAGTAAAAAGATCCAAAACCTTCGAATCCTGATTAGATTAAGTAAAATAATGTTATTATGAACCTCTAAAAATCAAGAGGCAATGAATTGGAGAAAAATTAAATTATTTATCGTTTCTAGAATTTTTTTTTATATTCTTTTGAATATTCTACTGTATTTAGGCAAACAATACAAGTAAATGTGATAAGCTATATGAAAGAATTGTGAAAACATTATACATTGGTAGCTCTCCAATTACATTTCTATTCAAGAACATCTCCTTTTCAGGGGCTTCAGATATTCAGGAACATAAAAGGAAGCAAAGCTGGAAACAAGTGGGTTTGGGCGGTAGGGGAGCTTTCATGAAAGGATTGTAATGGTTCGGGCTAGATCAGCTAAATTAGGGATTTTGGATTGTAAGGATTGGATACAACTGGAATTAGATGGTTTAGTGGAACCCTAAAGCTCCACTCCCTAAGTTCAAATAGATCTGATTAAAAAAATGAAAATCAGTATTTGGTTTCATTGATACGAAGATCGGACTGTTTGTCTATTAAATGTTGTAACTGTCGGAATCCACGACCAGTTTCCTGCGATTCTGAGTTAGTCGTTTGTCCAGTTTTAGACCTAGATAACGGATTTGTTCGACAGAGACAAGTGGAATGTCATTAAGGGGTAGATACAGCTGAGTTTACGACAAAGAGTAATGGGGATTTGAAGGAATCAGTTGGGGTTTATTTTCATCCCCCAGTATTGACATCATTTTTCAAGGGTTGTAACCTGGGATCGGGGAGTTTGGGATGCAATAAACAGGACATTATTCTCTGAGAACACGCATGTATCATCGGTATATGTGGTGAGGATAGTGTTGGGGCGTCAGCTGTATAGAATTTGTTAGAAGGATGAGACCAAGCATACTCCCTCGAAGAACACCAGCGGACTTAGAAATAACTATTACTGTGATTTGCTTAGAATAATCTATCAGTGAGGTAGGAACGAATGATGTGAAAGTAGGTACGAAATAGGAATATACGGAGTTTGTAAAGCAGTCCCGGGTGCCTGCCTCGATCAAAAACAAATGAAGAATTAAAAAAGAAACAGTCTGTTCGGTTACTTTTTTGCTCTTCTTTTCCGAAAATCTGTAATTAGTGAAAACAAGTTTGGCAATAGAAGGCTGCAGTATTGATTGAAATCAGTATATAAAGATATTTCGCTTAGTAAACAACAAATCCCTAAAATGTTAATTTGCGCTGAAGCAATTAAAAAAGGAATGAATAGTCGAAGACAAAGTTGCAAGGATTGTGTTATTGTGGATGATTACAGGTGATGTGTTCACTAGACCTCTAATACAAAACCTAAAATTTCCCAAACATTGTTCGGATTTCCCAACTTACAGGTTTGGGGCTCTCCATATGTTGTTGCATACATGCACGGAGAACAAAAATTAATAATTTCAGTATTTCTGTTTTTTACTTCTTTAGTACCTGGTGCTCGTTTCGTTACAATACTGGTTAGAGTTTGTTAGTTTTTAACAGTTGATGATGTGGCTGTATCATTTCGGCTTGTCTGTATCATATGCTTTGTCATTTTTGAGTGATGATTAATAGGTTATTGAGTAGGATCTGTTCTTTTATATTCTAAGTTAAAATATAAAAAAAATATGCGACACAGTTTTTCAGCTTTGCTAATACTGATCAGATTTTAATTATACCAGTTTTGTTGGCTAAATAATTAGATTATCCTTCAAATAAATGTTAAAAATCATCCAGGAGATGTATAGTTTTTAAGTTACTCGACAAACTATTTTTTTTTATTTTAATTTTTTAATATTTTTTTTTTAATCAATTAGAAGCACGATTTTTTAGTAACCCCGCCTTATTGCAAATAAGGAAGACAAACATTAATAATAGGCATAGTCGTTTTTGAGATAGTGATAACTAAGTCAGTGCGTGAATGGTAACTTCTCAATAATGGCGAATCTTCCCACGCCTGGCACTAATAAACAAGTTTTCATTATTATTGTTCTTCATTGACCGCACCCCCAACTATTCTCTTCTCAAGAAATATTTAGAAGTATATAAATACATGCATACAAGAAAAAAAGTACATTAAAATAAAAGTAACAAATATAAAGATAAATAAATATTAAAAAGTAATTAATATAAACATTAACAGACATAAAAATAGTAGTATAAAAAGTAATAAATATATATCTCCAACTATACTCCTGGTAGATACTTTAATTATTTACAACAATATAAATAACTATATAAATATATATAATAATGTATATAAAAAAATATAAATATAAATAATTAAAATCAGATTAGTGTTGGCAAAAAATGGAAACCTGTCGTATTTGTTATTTTGTATGTTATCTTAAAATATTAAAGAACAGGTACCACTCACAAAGTTATTGATCATTATCTTAAAAACAATGGCTGTTGTGTTACTATAACGCTGAAATTAGTAATGGAGGATGAATATATTCAATAACAGGGATTATTTTATTTTAATTTTCTTTAACAAGAATTTAAATCATTTTGCTACTATTTAATTAGTACGATTATTGTGTTTTTTAAACATATTTTGGTAGCTTTAATATTTTTTATTGATATGATTTACGTTATCATATTTTTATTTTATTTATTATATTATTTTTTCCTTTATATACAGTATGAATGGACACATAGAGCTCTAGCAACCATTGATCTTGATTGAAACCGCTTGTTTTTATTGCAAATAAATAAATTAAAGAAAAAAGGACGGGACTTGCACAAGTAATACAATAAATCTTCGTTATTTATTTTTAGTTTCGATTAATAGAATTCATCGGTTACTTCTATTGAATTTAACAAATATACCCATGTACAAAAAATGTACCCATGTATAACAAATGTATCCAAAACAATATATTATACGGGATCACGTCAAAATAAAATTACAAAAAATTAATTAAATTATTTACTAATAATTTAATGGTTTTAGTTAAGAATTTATTAAATTTATTAAGAGCTTCAAAATGATAATGAAGTTTTTAGGTCACGATAACAACGTGACAGTACTGGAGATGGATTCGGAACGTAGATAACGCAACAGATGTAACACGTTGCCAACTTGAAGGAGGGGAAGAACACAGACAATCCCCACTTAGCCTCACTTTATGTCGCCATGACAGTTTCAATGTCAGTGTAATATTAAGATAATTATCAATAATCTACAACTACCTAATAATGTATTAATCATTACGCTAAGTACTTACGCATAATAAAGTAATGAAACTAACCGCCATGGCAGCAAACTAGCAACAAACTCAACAAATAAGGATGGCTTCAGGGATGGTTCGTATTATGGCCACCACGAGCGCTAGTTGCACACGATATTGAAAAAGGCTTACGAAAAACCGTCGAGTTAAAACTTCCAAAAAAAAAAAAAAAAAAATATGAAAGAAATAAACTAGATAAATAAATATTAAAATATCCATAAATAATAAATAATTAAAAAATTAGATTTAATAATAGTTTTAATAATTAGCCAATAATGTCAGTTCCTCTTAATGATTATTAAAAGATATTATTTTTTTTTCTTTTGAAAATAGTATTAATTACTGTATGCCATAAATATGAGAACAATAAAGTCTCCTAACGTAAGAAAAAAAAATCAATAAATATAGATGCTACGCGATATTCGATATATACATTTTTTTGAAATTTAAATTTTCTAATAAATTTAAATTTAAAATATATTAAAGTCTCAATTTAGAGTCAACTCGAAAGAGCTCATGAAGCCTGACAAAAAATATATTGGTATCTCATAAAATGTTGAATGGACAAGTTAAAAAAAAAATACAGATTTTTAAAAATTTAAATAGTATGAAAATCCTATTGTTTATTTTTCAGGCTTACGAGTTACCACAGCTGTTGTAATCATGTCAAAAACTAGCGTAAAAGAAATTTAATAAGTAAAATGTTTCATTCCGGTTATTTTCAAGGACGAAAACATAGGATATCAACATAATTGTAGGCCATTTTGCCCTTGTTTAAATTTTAACAGAGATTATAAACTAATTAATGCAATGTAATTTAAACAGAGATTATAAACTAGTTAATGATATACTAAATACTGCAAACTAGTTAATGTGTTAATGGCTAATGATAAATAATTTGACAAGGGAAAATGGCCTGCAATTAAGTTGATAACCTATGGTTTTGGCTGTGATAGTGTAATAAGATTCTTGAAAATGGCCGGAATGACAAAAGTGTTGAGAAACGAAAATTTGTATTATATATTAAATTAGATAGTGATTTTTTTTTTTAATGTTAATAAATTTAAGATAACTATAATGAATAATATTAATGAAAGGAATATGGTCCGGGTGCGGTAAAAAAAAACTCAAATAGTAGAAATATACTATTTTAATGAGCCAACGTTTCGCCCCACGTTGCAGGGCTTCTTCAGGGCTATTTTGACGGCAGTCAAAACAAAAAAAATGAATAATATTAATATTTGTCTCAAAAACAAAAACAATAATTCCAGATTCATGCAAAAAAGAATTTTGAATGTTTAGAGAAACACAAATTTTAAGTTCACTGTATTTTATTTTTCTGCTACTCATACCTACAAATTTAATTACAGTTACTCTCTTCATTTTTGTTTGTTTGTTTTACTTATCTTGTACTCATATTTTTCGTTATTCGATTAGCTGGGCCAACCCCCTTGGTATGCATCTAGACTAAATAAATACATTTTAAAAAATACAGTTTTATAATTTCCTTATGAACGAAATTCTAAAATATTTATGCGGGTTGAAGAGGCTTTTTGAGAACGTTAAAAGTCATATTTGAGACTTTTTTTTTTTTATCAAATCCCTTCTTTTCTTAGTGAAGGATATTAGATTTTTTTCGAATCATAATCAGAAAGGAGTATGCAGACATTTTAAGGGTTTTATTAATGAGTAAGTACGAGAATTAATTACCATAAGAGAAATGATCCAGGAAAACACATTGCAACTCTAACATTATCTTATCAGAACTGACAAGGAACACATGAAGTAAACGTTGTAAGCCTTCATTTAGGAGGCAAATATAATGGATGACTTCAGCGAATCAACTGTATTCCACATACTTTCACAGTTTTAGTCTATGAGGCTATAATAATCAATTCATAAAATTTATTAAATTAATTTCAAATTGCCGAGATACTAGCGCAAAAATAATTTATAAAAAAAAAATGGAATAGAATTATGCATAAATATTTATAAAACTTCAAACAAATCCCATAAAAACCTAATTATACACGATGATTTTTCTTTTAATTTCAAAAAATGTATTTAATTTGAGTGTGGGAAATCGATACTCAAGGTCAATGAGTATTAAGATTCTATGTATTCAATATACATAAAAAAAACTATGTATACAGAACAAAGATAAAAAAAAAGAAGTAAAATTAGCAAAAATAAATAAAACCGGTAGTAATAATGATAAAATAATATCTCATATAAACATAAGTAGTGGAATGAGTTAAAGTAAAACAAGATATATAAACAATCAAGGTAAAGAAAATTAAATAAAAACAAAACAAATTATCTAGAACACAATCGTAACTATGAAGAAGTCTAATCTGATAATATTGCTATCTGCGTTTTGGGCTCTCCCTTGAACTCTTCTCCATCGCCAATCTACCACAGATTATTTTTTTTAGTGACACCATTTTAGCAATACCTAATTGACTGCATAGTGAAAAACGATTTTTTTTTTTTGGTAATATTTTTTCTATCAAAATATTTATTTTCTGGTGGTCAATACAATCGTAAGCCTGTTTGAAATCGATGTCAAAACAGAGGTCACTTAAACTAAATTTTTTTGGAGGGCTTGGCCAGAGAAAAAAGTGATAGAGAATAATAGATAGTCATAATGAAAGAAACAATTACTGTGTATATATTTTTTGCCTTTTTCTGACATGATTTGGAAATTATCTTCAAGTATGGACTTCGGCACGATGGATGCACAATGCTGGTTCTAGTTCGCCCTTAATATTTGATTCACGTCGGGCTCACAGAACTGTTGATAATTTGCCCTTGTACCCTAGTTTGAGTATGTAAGTCAATTAACAGCCAGAAATCATTGTAATAATTGAAGAAAAAATTTGATGAAGGAATTATATTAATAAAATGTAAATCTGAGAAAAAATTAATTTAAAATTTTATTCGCATTTCACTTAATTTTCAATTTTAGTAATCTACGACAACTTATGATTTAGAAACATTAAACTAACTATGTACATAAGAGTAATTAAAATATTCTTCCGAGAAAAAGATTATTTTGTTTAAAATATCATATAGCACATCACAAATTGCAACCTATTCTAGATCTTATATATCGAGAACATATAAACAAATCGATAGTGATTCGATTTTAGATCAATAATAGCCGGAAGTAAGCGTTTTCGAAGTCAAAAGGCAACCTAGTATTGACCCATGAAACAAAAGGCACTGCCTCATCGTTACATGTTACATCGTTGACGTTGACAAAGCACCTTCCGCACTCTTTTGCATTTATCTGAATTCATATCCAGGGTTAACGATACTGTTAACCATGTAATGATAAATGCTGGGATTTATTATCGATATTTTTTATAGCAAGTACATCAGATTATGAGCTAGCCATATTCGATATACCAAGACGCAATGCGGAAATGATTCGAGGAGATCTGAATACAAACCTCAATAATCGAACCATTAAATAATTTAAATTTCTATTCAAGGACGACCAAGAGCTCTCTACCAGATAACCTGAATAACAACAAAGCAGGATGAAAATTCTAAGGAGTCGAAGGGTATAGAAAATGATAGAATCTGGAAACAAAAAACTTTCTAAAATGTAAAATACAGAATTTTTGTAAGATGGTGGAACAGTTTGGAGACCTATGGTTGAATGGTTCTCGCATAAGACTAAATTAATTTATTTTTGTAGCAGATAATTTGAAATGTTATATTATAATACGTAATAATATTTTTAAGGCTCCAATTATTGATTTTTTTCTTTCTCGAACCTTTTTATTAGGTCTCTTTTAAACATTCATCCACATAATTTATGTTTGGAATCTAGCCATATTTTATACTTTCAAAGTACTAGATTTTGATGATCCATCAATAGAATGTATGATTAATACAAAATAAAATGTTTGAAACACGAATGCTACTTACTAGTCCAGAAAGACAAAAAAAAGTCAGAAGAAATTATACATATATATTTTTAACCACAATCCAAATCGAAATGAAATCCTGCTACGCAACTCTATGTGCTCTATGCCGTTTAGAACATCCGGCCAACTACAAAGAGTGTCAGTTTTACAAAACTCTTAAGTGAGTATTTATGAAATCCCGGTAACAACAAGACGACAACCATCTAAAATCATGGAGTCAGCGGTATCCTTCGCAAATATTGTAGCCGAAAGTGAAAACAATAAATGTGAGGCCCTGCCCTAACAATAACTATATATACCTAAACAATATCAACCCCAACCTCAAAATTCATCCAACCAGACTGCTAACATCCATCCTCTCTGAATTTAAATTCCTAGTTACCCCCTGATATCACTACTTATAAATTTAGTATTCTACTTCATCCCTCCCTTCAATAATCCTTAAATGACTCCCATAAAACCTATGGTGTTATAAATCTCAGAAACGAACTAACAGCTTTATTAATTGACAAAAAGGTCGATGTGGCACTAATTATTGAAATTTTACTAATCGGTATACATGGTTTCAAAATACCAAAATACCTAACTTACCGTACAAACCATCCTGACGGTAGAGCACAAGTCGATTCTGCTGTCAATACATCAGTCCCTTTCCCATCATCTGTTCCAATTGCCTAATCACGATTTCCTACAAGCAACAACTTTAGTAATCAAGAATATTTTCTTTCAAAACCCATCTCATGTTCTCATTAAATTTTTTCCTCAATTTCATAGTACGTAGATTTAAGGCGAAGACTTAAACGCCAAGCATAATGCAGTAATGGGGCTCCAGAACCACGAAGACTCGCAGGCGAACTTCGCTATTCGTGGCCTATATCCCAAGGTTTTACCCTTGTTTCACCTACTAACTGGCCAACCGATCCTAACCGGAATCTTGCTATCCTTGTTTTGCTAATCCTCAATGGACTTCGTCCGCTCTACTATTGCATCACACATCTTGAAGAACTTTCCTCTGTTCATAGCCTTTAATCCTAAATGTTTCTCTAACTCCCATTCTTTAACCCTTCCCACCGTTATTCATCAAAGGCCTAGTCAATTGGAAAGTCTTTAGCCAAATCCTGCCCGATAACATTGACCTTAAAGTAACCCTGAAAACCCATGACGAACTTAAAAATGTTGTGTATTCCTTTACTACAAAACTACAGCCAACCGATCCTAACCGGAATCCTGTTATCCTTGTTTTGCTAATCCTCAATGGCCATGGTCCGCTCTACTATTGCATCACACATCTTGATGAACTTTCCTCTATTCATAGCCTATCAATCCTAAATGTTTCTCTAACTCCCATCCCTTAATCCTCCCCACCATCATTCATCAAAGGCCCAGTGAATTGGAAAGTCTTTAGCCAAATCCTGCCCGATAAAACTGACCTCAAAGTAAGCCTGCGAACCCATTAAGAACTTAATAATGTTGTGTATTCCTTTACTACATAACTACAGCCCTACTGGACTGTTTCCCCTCCCAACCACTTTCTAAGAACTTCTGTCAAACATTATTTGCTACAACACCTCATACACTTGTACACAATCCATTTCAGACACTGCACCAGATCACTTGGCAACGTTCCAGACATCCAGCCGACCGCCGTACCTATACTTCTTGATGTAAGGAATCACTGCGAGAATCAGCCACCTTCCATTTCCAGTCCTTTAATCCCCCCCTTTCTGCTCGTAACTATCTGCTATTGTAGATCGCTAAAAAGAATTTTAAAATCCCACCATGATTCACATCCCCTCCGGCGAGACGATGGCTCCTGAGCAGCATGTCCCAAATATAAGGCAAAAGAATTCGCCCAACACCTTTTCAACACATTCATTTCTCACACGGAATCCCATTCCACCTACACCCCAACAGTAGAAGAATTCTTTATGTAACCAATTTTTAAAAACCTGAACTCCTTGAAAATCTCCAAAATACGAACTTCTTACTCCTCTGATCCTACGCCAGAATCTACCCAAAGCAGCAATATTACTACAACTGCATCATACACCCAATTTCTTCTCTTACAGAAACATTCCACTATTATCCTTTTCCTAAAACCTGGCAAACCTTCCCACATCATTATAGACCAATCAGCCTTTTCCTATCGTTTCAAAAATCTTCCTAAAAGAATCACACCCATAATAGAATCTAGTTCATACCTAGTTCTTCGATCCTACCACTCAGACTATTCCCTTTGCGTCCACTGCGGTATAGAATTTTTTAACTGTTGAAGCTGGTGTACTCGACACATAAACCTCAGATATTTCTCTTCATTTTGAAACCTTCAAAATACGAGTGACGTGGTTGAAAGAGAAGCACAAGGATCGCCCTGCTTTTTTCTCCACTCGTGGGGCGCAAACTAGGTTTGGCATTTCCCAGGCTGGATGTAAATATTGCTATAGAGATTGTGCTTAAGATTTTATTTATCGTTAACTTTAATTCTGTTTCATTTTGGCTAATTAATGTTTTTTTTCTTCTATTTCTTATCATTTTATAAATGTGGTATGTATGTGCTCGATGATCCCTATCACCACTGTCTATAAATATATGAAAGAATGTAATGTTACACAATTAAATAAAATAAAATAAATAAATTAAAAATATTTTATTTTATTAATAATACTTTCTACTAATATATATCGTCGGTTTCATATTTTGACGATGAAATTATACTTAAGCTCCCTCAACTGTATACTATAGATAACATGGATAAGCAATTTCTGCTACGTAAAATATTATAGAAAATGATTTTGAGCACATTGGTTTGAGGGTCCCAGAGCACTTGGTTCAAATCATCATGGGTCCAATTCCCACCTGGTACTGACCTTTATACTTAATATTTATTTCACTGCGCCACAAAAAATGAGTACTGACATTTCTACTGAGAGAGTGTTAAGATATTCGATAGAAGACTTGAGAAAAAAAAAAAAGTATGTTTTTGCTGATATTTTCTGTTACCGACAATACTCAATAATCTTATATTATTACCCTTAAACTTGAGTCAATTAAAAACTATTAAAAAAACCTACCCCTATACTCTTCCTTTTTTTCAGTGCTTGAAATACTGTCGTCCGAAGCCAAATCCCTTAGCACAAACACCTAAAACAATGAGTTTTACTTGGCGTAATCCAAATAATAGGTATAATGGTGGCCTACATCAGTTCGTTAGGTCGTTGCTACCTGAAGGGTCAACACACAACACATCCCTTCCCGAAGAGTACCGGTAAGGGAGCCCCCTCCAAAATACGTGTCCTGAACCCGCCCCCCTCCATATGTACCTGTACCTGCTCTTCTCAATACACGCGTACTTAATCGACAAATTATAGTAAGTAAATTTCAGATTCCTCTATAAAAGATAATATAAATAAATTATACGTTTCATATCTATATGTTTCATGATATGTAAATATTCAGTCCATTTCCTGGGTTCGAGTCCGGGCGTGATATCGTACTTCGACCCTGGGAGTCGTGAAACCATGAGGGGACCTTAAAGGTTCTATAAAATGGATACTCTTAATCGGGATGGAACATATCTCTCTCAACGGCCATTGGACCAGAAAAATTATTTCCAAACCAACTGAATCCAAAACTGTTCCTTCATGGTTGTAGTAGTACAATTTTTTTATTTTTTATAAAACAAGTTTACCCCGAGGCTGAAGAGAAACTGGCAATATATTGGCTTTATTAAACCTTAATTCAACAACCACCCTCCACACAACAATATTTTCACAGGTAATTAAAAAAAAAATTAATTTCATAGTAAAAGCATAATACCTAATTTTTATAAAGAGATTATTATTTAGAGCTGCGTACTAAATGCGATGATTTGGCCTTCGTCAAAATTAGTCGAAGAACAAATTTAAAAGGATCAAGTTATTTCCTTTCAAATTTTGATTACTTCACTGAAAACTATAAATGACTAATAGTCTCTTCGATGAAGAGTAAAATTGATGACTGCCAACCATGAAGATGGGATGAAAAAAATGGTGGTTTTTCATAACGTAAAAAAAACAAAATCATTAAATTTTTACTTATATATTTTAGCCTATTTAATGGGTACAGTAAATCCCTTAAAGAGTAAATATTAAAGTATTTCAGGTGCACGTCCACTGATTTAATGACTTGCACTGTATTAAAATCTTAAAAATTATTATTGAGTTCCTTATTTGTTCTTTTTCTCGTCTACACAGGACTTTCAATTTTCCTACAACTTTCAATCCAAGTTGTATGACCTGTTCAAAAGTCTTAGTTATTTTTACCCGAAGATGTCAATTAATAGAGTAATTTAATGTAATTGTGGGTTACGAGTCATTAGCGGATTCAGTACCACCCATCTCACGAGAACTTCAAGGCTGGAACTGCCAAGGAACCTCTAGATAACAGCAGACAGATGTTTCTTCTCTCAGCTGGTCGGAGCACATCTGTTCTCTACAAAGAGCCCATACCTGGGTTCTAAGACTGAACGTTCTTTGGCAACAATACGGTTGTACGGGGAGGTTTGTAAGTTTTAATATCCCCATCACATTCGATTTAACCAGAGATTTAGGCTTCTGCATAACGCATAACATAAATGTTATACAACAACGAAATAAACGTAGATGACGAAGAAATTTTCCATAAATTCAGATCAAATTCATTAAGATCAACAAAATATGGAGTCAAATGAATTTTGTTTTTAATTAGCAATGTTACTAATATTTCAACAGAAATTATTGCAGAAAATCAGGCCCTTCTAGAGACATCAATGTAAACGATTCCTTTCGGGAAATTCTGTATTAAAATAAAGATGAGAAAGTATTTTACAATTTATGTTCAAATAAGTTTTTGCACGGTATTTGGTTTTCGTTGAAGGGTCTCTTTTGTACGAAGAAAAATCAGAAATGTTCGGTAAACACCAAAGACACTTTCTCGAAATCCTATAAAATCATAAATAAAAGCTTCGGGTCGTCAAGAGAAGCACGGTCATAATGTTTTTATTTGGAAAATAAAAATAAAAAATCTATTTAATACGGAAATTTGCCCAAATACACAAATTGAGATAAAATTGCCCACAATACATTATACTTTATGCTTCAAAAACTTGACAAAGATCTGAGGTAGCTTTTTTTCCTATCAAAATTGGGAAATAAAAACAAAAATTTCTGACCTATATTCATTATAAAGAACAATCCAGAATAAAAATTGATGTGGTTCTAAAATTGTATTAAGGTATGATAATTTGTTAATAATACTGTTATTTTTTTTTAAATTGTTAAAAACCATAAAGATGTTTATGATAGATTGCCCTTGAGGATGGCCGAAACGTCGGACTTATAAAGAAATATAAATTGTTTTGAGACTAAAATTGGATAACATTTCTTTTATTTAAACAATAATAACCAGTCTCAAGAAAGTGTAAAGAATATATATAAAAATTTTAATATGAACGTATGAAGTATATTGTAGGAAGATAGTCCGGGTGGTATCAAATATATTTAAATATAGTGGTACCAAAATAGTAAAATAAAACTATTTTAATGTCTTCAATGACTTATATCCAATTATTAATCATAAATATTATACTTATAAAATATATAAGTATATTATACTTATGATATTATGGCCAGTTTTTCTCATTTTATTTATTCATTAACTATTTTATTTAAATATAAATATTTAAACCTAAATGATGCGAATTTCTAGATTATGTTTAGTTAAATGAGGCCCTTAAATAATTTCTTAAAAATAATAAAATTTAAATTATAAGAAAATTAAAGAAGGTTTAATTATATTTTTTGTACCACGTACTTCGCTATTGAAATGAAAAATATATTGAATAGATAAGAAGATATTCTTGTACGTTTCTGGCAATCCATGTTCTTCGCTCACGTATTCTCACTTGAAGAATTTATTGAAAATCTATCCAAACTCTAGCGGTTATTGATTGTTTTCTTATATAAGCATATTCTCAGTATTTATAATAGAAAAAATTATATTGTAAAAATAAGCTTTTAAACCATTAAAAAAAAAAATTATTGCCCAAGAAGCAGGATATAACAGCGTAGGGTAACTGTTGTGGCACACCTCAATAAGGGAACCCTCGGTTGTGGCACGCAGTGTAAGAAGATTGGGCACCACTGGCTTAAGATATCATCTTACAGCTTACGGGTTTCATCCACTCGGGCAGAAAGTTTTAGGGCAGGGATATTAGGGAATGATAGATAAATTATTTATGATGTTGTTGAGAGCTGATGAGAAAGGGAAACCCTAGGGAACACCCAGGTTAAATTTCCACATTCTTCGCTTTCATTGGAAGTTACTCAATAATGTTTCAACAATATAGTGTAGAGGAAAAAATAGATTATAGGTGAATGACAGAGCGTAATCGCATTCGGAAAACGTTAAGCAGATTTGGAACATTAAGAATGAAGCAGTTAACAAAATCCACAACGGATATTTAACTTTATGCAGGTTAAATTTAGGCCTCAAGGCTAACTTTTACAACGAGGGGAACCCAGGGACAATCACTAACTTCTCGCTCTGTCCAAGATTAAGTTATAGTCCGTTCCACGGGCCGGGAGAAACTTGGTAAACAAGAGAACATGAAATGCGGGTTGAGTAGCAATATATTTTCGAAGGGGCTCAATGTCACAGCCACACTCGTGACCAGAATGGTCTACTATGTTCCAAGACGAGTAGTGTAGACGGTGGTAATGGTCGCCGAATTTTCATATGTCAAATGAAGGTCGATAATTTGATGATGTATATTGCGTCAGACTGGACATGGACCACACGAGCGTTGGTATACCTTAAGGGCTCAGCTTGTGTAAAGCCAAGCACAGGAGCGTTTAGGCACTTCTTCTCAATACCTTCACAACAAGTTTTGTGTTTACTCAAATTATCTCAATTCCCGGAACAGACTCCAGTAATATCTAGGATGACTCTACCAACCTGCTTTAGTTATAGCAGTTAAGAGAGTTACCCAAATAAGAAACATTGAACTTGAATTTAATTGAGTACATGTGTTAAGCATGTTTTTACCCAAGTCTGTTTTTCCTTACGATGAACGGTAACTAAACAAGTAATCAGTTTTATTATCAATACTCACAAACCTGAGATCTCCAGTAGCCACAAAATTTTCTTTCCGAGGATTAATTCTTAGCTTTGGGATGTTAATAGGCAGAGATCCACGGATGAAATGAGAATAGTAAAAATAAGTTAAACGAAATGTTGAAAATTACAAATTAAAAAAGACTTATGAAGTCAAGAACATTTTTCGGACAATACTATACTAAAATACCTTTACAGATATTAAATATCAGAAGCTCAAAACTTGACATATACGTGTAGTTTATGACCGAATATCCTATTTGAAATAATTATATTTCGAAAACACATGATTGTAAAATTTGTAATATGTAATAATAAAAACGGAGTTGATTCTGGCCCAGGTGGTGTCGCACACATATATGGCATAGTTGGCCTATAAGACTATTTGTTCTCTTTCAGATTCAATAATGCGAGCCGCACAGAAAGTGTAAAATATAATAATAATAATAGCAGCCTTAAAAAAAAAAAAAAAAAATTCCAGCTCTGCTTCTCGGTAATAAGAAATATACAGAATGTTAACCAGTTTCTTCAGCTTAGACTATTGTAAAAATGTATCATAATTTTATAAAATGAATTAAATAAGTGCTTAAAAGTACGACAGAGAGACTTAAATATATTGTGCAGTCGGCCGGAGCATTTTTAAGAACATACATAAACCCTAAAACATGTATTTAAGGTTCCTACAGGGAAAAAACAAACAAAAAAAACACCTCAGTCACTGTCGAAGGAACAATCATTAATTTAATTAGTTTTAAAGTATTATATTTTACAATTAAACTGAGTCTATTTTTTAGGGTCGCCTGGAACAAAATGGCAGCCGAAAAATGGTTTCTAACGTCATCTTATAAATATATATATTTAAATAGTTGACCGTATAATTTCGAAGTATGGAGAAGTTGGTCAAGGTTGCGGTCAAAAGAGGAACAAAAATAGTGGGTAAGAAAAAAAATATATACGAGGAGAAGATAGTTGGGGTGAGGTCAAAATAAAACACAAATAAGTTGAAATAACCTATTTAATCGTGCCAACGTTTTGGCCAGAATTTCTAGCCTTCATCAGGGCTAAGAACAGAACAAGATAACAACCAATGGATACAGAAAATATAAACAGAATGACATAAAGTAAAAAATTGTACTAAATTGAATTAATAAAATTAAAGTGATGAAAGAAGTGGAAAATAAATGGTATACACACGTAATTGAATAAGTAAGTAAAATAACATAATTAAGGAAATAAAATAAAAATTTGAAGTTACATAATTCAAAGAAATATGAATATTCATGTTTATTTATAATTTGAAAATTAAAATTATGGGATAAAATCCTTGATGCTCCTTATTACGTCACAAATAAACTCATTCACAAAGACCTTAACATCCCATTCGTTGCTGATTTGACCCAAAACAGATATGCGTCTTTTCATTCCAAACTCCTTAACCATCCTAACCCATTAATTCTTAATCTTTCATCCTTAACAATCCCTGATAATCCTCCGAGGCGTTTGAAAAGAAGATGGCCACGGGACCTTCTAATTTAAATTAATGTTTGAAGTACCACCAATGGGTGGTTCCTTCCCAAGATTTTCAAGTGTATATGAAACATACTACATATTTACCTATTGTATTATTTTGTACAGTTGTAAATTACATTAAATAAATAATTAAAAAAAACAATTATGGGAAGAAAAAAATAAAATTGAGAGAAAGAAAATATAAGTAACAAATAAAATATGTAACCATAATATTAGACTCCAGATATCAAAAAAAAAAATTAGCTTATAAGAGAAGAATATAAAAAAAAATTTGCCAAGGCTGTCCAGAAAATAGGTAATAAATGGAATTAAAACATAAGGAAAGGGGAAAGAAGAAAAATATTTATGTATATATATAATATTTACTACAAGTGAGCACAGCGGTAAGGCACTGTACGACTAACTTCTGGGACTCGAGTTCGTATCTGGGTGTAGCAGATAATTATCTATTGTGTTATGTAACCGTGAGTCAACCCAGAGTGTTCGAAAGCCCTCGGAGGTCGATCCAGCCTCATAAAGTAAGTACCCTTAATTAGGGAAATAGCTGAGCGTATTATTGACCAGATCACCTCGTTGCACAACCTTCGGTCCAGTCACAGTACTTTCTTACAAAGTACTGAACCACTGACCCTTCATGAGTTGTAGTTGTACAGATTTATTTATTTATTTTTTTTAATAATATTTTCTACTATGTATAATATTTATTATTACTATAATCATTATAAGTCATTTAGGCTTTTGTATCTATTGCTTCAATTTACTTTAGTAGGATATTATTCCCAGGATAGATACATTATATTTCTTGTTTTAATTCATGGGACTGTTTCATTTTCGAATAATGATCGCTAAGATTACATCATCCTTATAGCAGTTAATAATCGAAATTCCACGACGAGCTCGCTAAGAATCAAAATCAATTTGTGTTGGCGCAATAAAAAGTTGAAGATAGAGAAATTTTAATTAGCAAGAAACACTTAACTGCTGATAACTGAAAAAGTATAATGAGAAGATTTGACTTCAGAATGCAGACTATTCCACCAAGGATTGCCTGTAGCAAACAAATAAAAAGTAACTAGATAACTGGAGCAGGAACCTATTCATACTGAAGAAGAATTTAATTTAATCCTTGCCTGAATTAAAAGATATTGGGATATGAAATAATAACTAGTATCAAGAAGACGTTGAACTTGATTTTATTATATAACAGTAAAGATATTTTCCAACTAATAAAATAAAATAAAAATATGGCAACGGTTAATGTATTCAATAGCAGTTTCCCTAATTAAGTAGGTAATACTTATACTTATTTACTTATAGAACTAAAGGATTTAACTCATAGGAAATAAAAGTAATAATATATGAACGGGACGATAAATTATTCAGACGCATCTCGGCTTAGATACCTAATTATACGGACAATAATTCTTAAAATCCTTGAGATTTATCCGGATCAATATCCGTATCAAGGCGTCACCTTAGCAACCCCGAGCCAGAAGTGGCGCCGGTTCGAACCCGACGTGGGCGTGTTGAAATTTATTTGATTTTATTGATTTATTTATTTTTTGTTCATTTATGTTCTTTTTGTTGACCGGACCCCTTACTATCTTCTCATATCTTCTAATTACTTATTTTTTCATACTAAACTTTATATTTTGTTTCTTTATTCTAGTATTTTACTTATATGTTTCATTAATCACGTATATTTTCTTTCTCTTCATTTTTTCATTAATTTAATTTTTTTTTCATGGAAGGCCTTAGAGACCACGAGAATATCACTACTTTTGGCTTCTCTCTTGTTTTTGTTTTGCCTTTCCTTCAATTTTTCTCTCATTATCTCTGCGTGTCTTTGTTTTCTTTCTTCTGTTCCCGTGACCACTTTTTTCGAATTTCTCTTTCCCACAAGAACCTTGATTTCCTTCAGTCTTTTCCTATATCTTTCTCCGTCCAGACAGTCCTGGTCCATTATTCCTACTCTTTCCGTTTCTTCCTTCATCTGTCTGATATATCCTCCTATGCTTCTGTAGCCTCGAATTTTTTTTGGAATATTTCCTTGTTTAATCTTTTCGGGGCCATTCTTACCACATATTCGTGATATTTCAGTCTCCTGATCCTTCTTTCTGTTTCTAGATCCTTTATGTCTTGATAGATTTCTTTGTTGGGTCTTAGCCTTTATCCTTCTTGTTTCTTTTTGGGGCCGTAGTTTCTTCTTAGCATTCTTCGTTCTATTCTCAGTAGTTCTTCCAGACAGGGGAGGCATGTGGTTTAATTTTATTATTATTAAATCAAAATAATCATGTTTCGTTGTTTCTTTGCATTATTTAACTTTATATTTTCATTTCATTAATTATGTTATGTTAGTTACTTATTTAATTATCTATATATACGCTTTATTTTCCACTTCTTTCATTACTTTATTTGTATCTATTTTCATTCTTTACAATTATTTACTTCAATCATTCTCTACATCCTTTTATTCATTGGTTGTTATCTTGTTTTCTGTTCTTAGCCCTAATGAAAGCTAGAAATTCTGGCCGAAGCGTTGGATTGAAATAAGTTTTAACTTATTTGTGTTATTCTCTGCCCGCACCCTCAACCATCTTTTCATATATATTATCCACGGTCAAATATCTTCTCATCATTATGGATCTAGTTTGAACTTTAGAACTGTTCGGAGTAAGGGTTTTTCGTATTTCCTTACCCATCAAAGTGAGCTTTTGATGCGTTCAGTGGCGAAACGATTAATTATTTTCTGCTAATTTAAAAGAATTATAATTCTATAATAAATAATGAGATAGGTGATCGTTAATAATGTAATGCAATTCAAGTCGAATAAGGCCGATAGATCCTAAGCTCCTACGACTCCAAAACAGGACAATGCGACGTAAATAGCAGAGAATTAATCACTTTGCTATCCAAACTGGTAACAGCAACTGGCCAGCAAGGGCGCAGCTTCCAGCCAGATAATCAATGAACAAGGAAGAGCTGTCTTAACAGCCACTCCATTCGGATATTGGTCTTTGGCAAGAGATCCAATAAAACCAACAAAGGCAGCTTTTCGCTTTCCAATAACCGTTTGTAGAGGCTCGGAAACCAGGCGATTGCTGAATAAGAGGCATTCAACAAAGTCATCATGACATGCAATCAAACCTTTAATAATAACGGGTATGAATATGAATATTTCATAGGATGTTGAAGTGGGGTGTACTACCTCTGGATTTCTTTTTTTATCTCAATATTGGAAAATATAACTAGCATTACTTGAATATACTCCAGTATCGATTCATAAGTGTATACACCATATCAAGGTCTTGATCAACGAAGTGCTTGACGCTTATGTTCTAGAATTGTAGAATGACAAAAAATGGTCATTATTACCTTTTCAGATTTACTCATCTGCAAAAGTAATTCGCCGGATTAAGCCACTACATTTTGATTCATATTATTTGACGTCATCCAAGACTTTCTGATAGTTGTAAAATCACATAATAGTACATTTGTAACTCCGGCTATAAAAGGCCAACTGGTGTGTTCGGCCAATTTCTTCAAAATCGGTAGTTGTAAACCAGAGACATAAACTGTTTTCTAAGAAGGCCTCATTGATAGTTAGAAGCGGAAAATAATATATGATTCTTATGAATTAGAAAATAGAAACAAAATTAACTAACCCTCATGGCAAATCTGCTTGAAACTACATTACTTTAAAGAAAGACTTTTTGAAGATATTTTGCATTTCGCCCTATTAGCATTTGATATTGTTCAGCCAGCTCTATTACTGTTCAGAGTTTCTTGTCATGTTTCTGGCTTGGTGAAGATTTTTACCTCCCATCTTGCACGAACGGTCGACGTAGTCCAGATAACATTCTTGGCTAGCCTCGAGATCTTCTACCGTCAGAGACGTAGTCCATATTCTATTATAGACCTAGGTGATCCGCTATCCTAACGAAAAGGCAAACTACTGTAGCTCTCGAGCCCCTAAACCTAGTTCAACGAGTATCTCTCTCAATGCAAAAGCAGTCCCTTCCTGTTCCTACCACCCCTAAGAAACCTCATTTCTGCAACTGTCACTCTGCTCTCTTGTTGATCTGTTAAAATACAGCTTTTGGCTCCATATAGGAGTACAGTCAAGTACACCGACTTAAGAAAGTGCCAGAAATACAAAATAACTGTATTGAAAAAATAGTAATAATTAAAATTCATGATTTCATCATCTTTTAAATAAGCTAACTCTCACTAAAAATCTGCCTATGATGATTTAAAATATTTTATTTTGAAAGATTTTTAGGAAGTCCTTTCTTTGAAGAAAAATACCTGTAAGTAGTAACTGTTTAAAAAAATAAAAGTAGGACTTCTATGTCAACTGTAATAGACAGGACTGGTTATATTTAACATTTTCAGTTTTATTTGAGGGAGCCTTAAAAACATGAGGCTTGTAGAGTATTTTCTACTTCTGCTATGTGGTTAATCCTACCCTGAGAGCATAACCGAAAGAGATGCTGGAAATAGCTGGGCAAGGCAGAGAATGCCGCTGGTTAGGACGGCCCAGTTATAGCTAATTATAGAGTCAGGAGTGTAATTGAGGGCACGGTAACAGGTGGCCATAAGAACTACAAGAGGGCGGTGTTCGCTGGCCTCCTAGGAGGTACTACCATATTGTCGAACAGGTGGCACATCAACTTAAATTTAGCGGTTTCTTAAGCAAAGTCTGTTTCTGTACATTTAAGTCCTTTTATGTTAGTATAATAGTTAGGAAGCATTTGAAACTACTAGACGAGGATACTAGCTACCACATGTGAAATATTTGGATGAAACTTTATGGCCGCGTTGAAGAAAATCTGGAATGGAATCACAAGAGGAGCATAAGGTCATGATACCATTTTCTAATGAAGGACTTGTTTTCAAAGATGATATCCCTGAATCCTTGGTAGATTATTTTTTTCTTACCTCCTTTATTAAATAGATAAATATCAATATTAATAAATATCTAAATATATAATATATACCTTGGTAGATTATTTTTAATTGTCTATTTAATAGTTAACCTTGATGGAATCGAGAATGTAACATTTTGAGGGAAGGTGTGGTAAAACATTTTACTCAAATAGTCACTGAAATCTAAGAATAAAAATAGAAATAATCTTGTTTGAATAAACAAAAAAAATGCTGTGTCAAAATTCGCAACAGGTAAGTGAAAAGTTATTAAACAAAAGAATAGAGAAAATTAAAATATACGTATTTGAATTTAATCATATATATTGAATACATTTGATGTTCGACGGTTTATCTGTTCCCCAAAAGTCCGTAGTTAGATCAGAGTATAGTCTTATAAATTAGAAGTTTGTTTTCTAGTGAGATATGATTGACCCGGCTGAGCAGTCGGTATAGTTGGCTGAATCGCCTGTTGAGTTCTTGTCTTTTAAGCCTAGTATGTTGGTTCCAGGTGAGTCTTTTGTCTAAGATGAATCCAAGATACCGCACTGTGTTGGATCTAGGTAGAGGTATATTATTAAGAGTAACAGGCGGACAGAAGCTGCGGCGGAGAGTGAAAGTCTCATGAGTGCATTTCGATTCGTTAACTTTTATCCGCCACTGGTTGCACCATTGCTCAATCCGGATGAGATTGGAAGTGTGTTTGGAGATTGGATGAGGCTGTTACAGGATCAGCATGGGAATATAGGATAGCTGTATCATCCTAATGTTGCCAGGAACATGTCGGGATTGATGGGAATGTTAGCAGTGAAGAGGGTGTAGAGAACAGGACCCAAGACACTGCCTCAGAGGACTCCTGGCTCGATCGGGTAGATATTTGAGTACTCGCAACCACTGCGAACTCGAAGGAGCGATAAACATACATATCAATTTTTTTTTTTTTATATATTTATTTATTGTTATTTACAACTGGAGATTATAATACATTTAGTAAATCTGATCTAAGTTAAATGGGAGTGTTACAGGCGTGTAGAGAAACTACCCATTAGTAGCACTCTAATGACATTTTACATTAGCTGGTCTTGTGGCCATTTTCTTTTCAGGCGCCTCGGAGGATTGTCAGGAATGGAAGAGGATGCAAGATTAGAAACTAGGGAGTTTGAGAGTTTATAATGGAAGGAGTGATATCTGGTTCGGGCTAGATCGGTTACATAGGGAACATTAAGGTCTTTATGTATGATTTTATTTGTGACAAAGTAAGGAGCATTGAGGATTTTACCAAGGATTTTGGATTGTAAGGATTGGATACGATAGGAATTCGAAGGTTTAGTGGAGCCCCAAAGGTCAATTCCATATGTCCAGATAGGCCTTATTACAGTCATGTAGATCAGTCTTTTGTAATGTGTTGGAAGTTTAGACCGTTTGTCTAGTAAGTGCTGTAATAGTCGAAATCGACGTGCAGTTTCCTTTCTTTTCAGTCTTGTGTGAGGATTCCAGGTTAATCGCTTGTCCAAATGTGGTCCAAGGTAGCTGATCTGTTCGACAGGAGTAAGAGTAACATCATTAAATGAAACTGTAGGGCAGTCAGTAGATTTACGACGAAGGGTAAAGAAGGTTATTTGATGGGATTTGTTGGAATTTATTTTAATCCTCCAATTACGACACCATTCTTCGAGGGCTGTGATATGGGACATATTCAATTTAAAATATAAACATAAATATTAAATTTAATATATAAACATAAATATAAAATTCAAACATAGATATACTCAAAATAGTACAAGATTCAGAAGCATAAAATCCATCTCATAGTTAAAAAAAAATATCTATCACACCAAACACGGAAACAAATTTTCTGGTGGTTCTCAAACTATTACTAAGTAGATAATTAATTTGTTGAAGTAACAAATAAAAGCTTTGCTTTAGTTTATTTAGTTAGTTGCTTATTTCGACAGCAAGAAATGCGTTTCCGTGTTAAGTTTAAATTCGTACCTTCATACATCCAATATATATATGAGGTAATATACCTCAGTTTTGTCCAAATTTGAAAATAAATTTCGTTTATGGGTTCCCGTATAGGCATACGATACAATACTTAACCAAATTAATATGTTATAGCACTCATTCGACGCAGAATTTATTGCTGTTTAATTTCTTATAATTTTTTTGCTGAAATGCACTGTTTTAGAGTTAGAGGCGAAAAAGATATTATTAAAAATATGAATTCGTTACTTTGTTATATTAATTACTTAAGTAAATTAAAATAAATAAAACATAATAAAAATAAAAAGATTAAAGACAGGCGTAAATGATGAGGGATAAAAAAAAAAAAATTAAAAAGGAATAAATGAATTGAAATAAAAAAGTAATATGAGAAAATTTACCATAAATTGAGGAAATTAAAATCAAAGAACGCAGCCCGAAACGTATGGAAATATAAACAATCAAAATTTCCAACGCTATCTCTACTAAAAATATTTTTTTATAATTATTATAGGAATAGTAATAATTAATTATATTATACATATATAGAGACAGTTAGTATATCGTTTCTATCAGCGTCCCTCCCTAAACACTAAGTCAATATCCATTAACCACCACTACATGTAACTGCTCCCTCTACCAGCCTGAATAATTCGCATACATCGGTCAACCAATGTACTACATCCAACACTGATTTTGTTATAATTAATACAATTTATTTAAAACTAATTCTTAGTTTATGATTTTATCTTATCAGTGTTAAAAAAAAAAAGTTTTTTCTTTAGTTTACCTTAAAAAATCAATATTTAAAAGAAGAGATGGCGTCTTTTTAAATGTAGATAATTGGTAACCTTACTTTTTTGATTTATTTATTGAATTTTAAAACAATATAAACAAATATACAGATAATAATTAAATGTGATAAATGTTTCAGACCACATGATTATCTCGGGAAGGAACCACTCAATGGTGGTACTTAAATCATTGCATTAAATTAGAAGGGATCTAGCTCGAACCAGATATCACTCCTTCCATAATGAACTCTCTAACCACTCAAACCCCCTAGTTTCTAACCTTGAATCCTCTTTCATCCCTGACAATCCTCCGAGGCATGAAAAAGAAGAGGACCACGAGACCAGCTAATGTAAAATGTCATAAGAGTGCTACCAATGAGTAGTTGCTCTACACGCTTGAAACATTCCATTTTAACTGAGATCAAATTTACTGAATGTATTATATAATATAAAGTTTTAAATTTCAATAAAGATATTTTTTAAAAAAATGTAGGTCCCGTGGCCATATTCTTTATTATACTCCGCAGAGGTGTTGTTAACGATGATAGATTAATGAATAATTGGTTTCGGTGGTTAAGGATTTTGGAATGAAAGGAGGTATATCTATTTCTTGCCAAATCTGCAACGAATGAGATGTTGAGGTCTCTATGAATGAGTTTATTTGTGAAATAACAAGGGGCGGCAAGGATTGTATGGAGGATTTTGGATTGTAAGGTTTGGTTGAGCTGTTTCTTGTCGTTTCAGCCTATTATGTGGATTCCAAGTCTCTTGTCGAAATGCAGTCTTAAGTAGTGAATCTCAGTTTTAAGTTCATCGAAAAGGTAAGAATTCGTAACGTCGAAATTGGATAAATAAGGCGAGAGGATAATCATTCCAATAATTCGAAAACCCAAAAAGTTGTAAAATTTGAGATTTGAGTACCAATTTTAACTATGCTGAAACATCTAAATCAAAGAGCTCCTAAAATTAGAAACCAGTACTCTTAAAGTTAAACATTCGGAATTTTAAGGATAAAATATTGTTTCGATAGAATAGAAAATTGTAGTTGTCAAGTGCGAAAATTCGAAAGAGTTAAGTGTTAAGATCAAATATAAAAGAATTAGGAAAATTGAAATATTCCATTATATTGTCGGGAAAATTAAAATATATTAATATTATAGTCTGGTCATTTCATATCAGAACAACACACTTTGAATCTTACGATCTAAGATTTTCTAAAATGTATTGTCTATCAAAGGAAAGCGCCATACTATGCGTTCATTCACAAAACTACATAAAAAATATTATGAATATGTTTTCGATAGAATCAGAAAGTTGGGAAAATTAAGTAGGTAAAGTCAAACTCTCCTGATATCTAGGAAAAGGGTAAAGAAAGAAAAAAAAAAGTCATTTTCTTGTATTATATATCACTAATGTTTATGATTATTATTTTATACCTGGCTAGGCTTATTTATCGTAAGTTTAAAAATATTCTCTGATTAGACTAAAATAAGTATGCTGTGTGACTAGCAGTCCAATGAACGTGGGAAGCACAACTTTATATTTTAATAAAGTTTTTCCTCCTGGCTCATCAACTAAATCATTGGTCTTTTGTTTCTTTTTCCATAAAAACTTTAACATTAGCAGGCTTTAATGATAAATATGAATGAAGAGTTGAACTTATGTGAGTGCAGCTTTAGGCATTTCCACCCCACATTTATACTTTGCCCTGCGAATGACTACAATACTACCGATTCAAGGAATAAAGTTGACAATTTTAAAAAATGCACTTTTCCAGAATTTTTTTTAAAATATTTATTTATTGCTATTTACAACTGTACATTATAATACATTTAGTAAATCTGATCTAAGTTAAATAGGAGTGTTACAGGCGTGTAGAGAAACTACCCATTGGTAGCACTCTAATGACATTTTACATTAGCTGGTCTCGTGGCCCTTCTTCAGAAAATTTAAAATAAGTTTTGATAAATTTTATGTGATGTATTATATGTGAAAGGGCATGGAATATACTGTAAAATGCCACCCATCCCATATCTCTAGCTAAATTAAGGAATCTTTAACACAAATTTCAAAATTCGTCCTTTTATGTTTTTGAGCCCATTTACGAAGCATTTACAGCTATTTAATTCAAAAATCAGTGTAAACATCTCAATAAAATTTAACATTTTCCAAGTCAATACCAATATCAGTAATTATGCCAAATTTTAAGAAAATCTTAGGCGATAAAGTTCAAAAGTGTATTAATGTTATTCAACATGGAAATGACCCAGTTAGCTAAAAAATTGGGTTATTTTTTTATTTCGGTCTCCTCTCCTCTACCAAATTGTTGAAGCAACGACCCAGGCTTAAAAAAAGATTTTTTTTCTCCGTGGAAATGCTACAATTTTTATTCCAACTAAATGGCAGTTGTATTTTCCCATTAGTTTTCTATTTCTTGGTACTATCCAAATAACAACCAGTTATCTTTTCGGGTGAATAATAATGCTGTTTCATTTTTTAATTTAATTTGGTTCAGAAGAAACAATGAAGTTCTATGATAAGTCTTTCCGAATTGAACTCCGATTTTATTTTCATCAGTTCTTTGTTTCTAGAGGAAAACAATGACAAAGAGATATTTCTTAGTGTCTATAGACGAAGAATACGATTGTTCTTAAAATTTGTTGATAAATTATAAAAAAATAATCAGCGAATTTGGAATCATCTCACTGGCTCCAAAATTAAAAGTAAAGAGTCATAGCTGGCCTAACATTTAAGTTCGTGCACAGTGAAAATGTTTATATATGAAGGATTATGATGTAATTACAATTTTATTCTGTTTTCCATTTTTTTTTTTTTTTATTAAAACGAAAAAGAATAAATTAACATTTTTAAGTTTTATATTTTTCTTGGTGATTAAAACCGAAATAGAATCATGTTTTTCTTTCATGATTCATCTGTTCTGTTTTTCTTTTCTTTTCCTACCTTTCTATCTGTACTCTCAATTTTCCTTGTTCCTGAATAATTCAATTATTTAACGATGTGATCATTTTGGGTATCCCTTAAAAACGACTATGCCTATTATCAGTACATGACAACCTTACAATCTAGTAATTAATCCAAGAGCATAAGTTAACGACTTTTACATTCTACATCAATAAAAGACAGAGTGACTCTTAACTTCCTCTTCTTACAAGACAAGCTTGGAATAGATAATTGTAGTATAACTTTTCTATTTTTAGTATACTATTTAATGAACTGAGCAGAGTATTACTTATACCTACATCAGGAGTGTAGACCGGGTAAACTTCAACACCTAGCCCGGACAAAGCTCAGCAGAAGATTGTCCTCGATGGATTCGGCCTCTGGAGAGGGGGGCCTTTACGGATTCCTTGTCAGGTAGATCGATAGCCACCATACAGGCTCAGGATGGCTCGCTCCAGAAATTGTATTTGGAAGCGAATTTCTGTTTTGCTGGAAGTTTTAAGTACTCTTTTACAGTACACAAAGATTTATAAAACTAACGTTCGTGCAAAAATTATACCAACTAATTAAATTTGGAAATTCAAATTTTTGAAGCAACCGTCCTAAGTCGTTGCTTGATGCAGAATTGAAGAGAAAGAGTTTTTAGTAATTTATTTATGTCGAAATGCTGAGTGAATGGTAACCAGTTACCTTCAAATAGTTCCTTTCAAATGATATAAAGTGTTACAACAAAGAAGTGAATTTAGTACATAAAGTATAGCTTACTCAAAATGTTTGTGCATAATTACCTATATTACCATATTACCAAGTCTAATGGTTGGTCGTTCAAGAATTAATCTTAGGGAGAAGCCGTTTTTGAAATACACTCCAGGATAATATTTTTTTTTACAGATATAAGCGAAAGTTATGAATAAAATTCATTCAAAGCCATGTTTTTACACCAATAGCCAAGTTTCCTCCAACTTAGAGCCCAATCGGACAGGTAGTCGAGGAAAATATGTTTTAACATCACGCGGTAGGAAAGTAGTGTATGGAATTTTATGAAATTGCTATGCATCCAGGTATAACCCGTATAACTCCTAAAAAAGTATTTTAGTTAATTCAAAACTAATTATATTTATCAAGAGATGAATATAATTATAATAATTAAGTATATAATCTGGCCCGGTCATATAATAATGTCAGTCACCAAAATTCAACGGCGGTGAACCCACAAGGTGAGTGTCTCCTCTTGTTAGTAATAAAATTAATCCATACAATTTCAGGATAACAGCTAAAACTTAATAATTACAATAATTTATTTTTTAAATACTACAAATCTGCAACCAACGTAACATAAACTGATGCCAATATATATTAAATACCATTGAATTCCCTGAAATTTAGATTTTTTAAAAAATCATTTTTTTTTTTAACCCATATTTGGCTCCAAAAATATAAAACCAAAAGGATAAAGCAATGCCATAAAAAAGTTGGTAATCAATAAATAGTTTACTTCTACTATTTTGATACCTTTATTGACCGCCACCCGGACTATATTCCTATAACATATAACTTGAGGTTCTGTAACGAAGAATACGTTTCCTTCAATTAATTAATTATTGCTACGATATTTGAACTGTAATAAAATCAAGTACCAATTGTAATAAAAATAAACAAAAATCAAATTATTTATGCTAGAATGAGATATATTTACTCTGATATATATTTTTTTAAAGAAAGTGAGTCCTGCGTGTGAAAGTGAGCGGTGCGTTCCTGAAAATTATTTTCACAATGTTCCACGAAGTAAAAACCAGAAAAGACACCTTTGAACCACCAACTTCCTCGCAATCAGTCAACTCCGGGTAACCATGAAATCGGGGACTAACATTTTCGACCGTAAAAAGCACAGACATAACCAAAGGGTGACTCCGTGACAAAACATAACTCTTGCAGGTCCTGCATTGGACATCATTCTTCAAGAAGACTCGCTTTATAAACCTGGAACATTTCTGACTTGGGATTACTTCCTCAAGGAGTACATCTTTCCAGAACTGCGGTTGGGTCGAAGCCTCGGTGTCCCTAGATATGTGGAAACTAGGGAAAATATTAATAGAAAAATAATTAAAACAATCCCAATAAGTTATAAGTATGGTTGACAATTGACACTTTTTAGTTATGCCGACGAGGCTATTGTTAATGTTAACTGTATATTTATGAGCAAGGAATTGTTTGAATATTCATAACAGTTTAGCTTTTGCTGTTTCCGCCCAATAACCTACTTCTCAAAAGGGTTCTTAGTTTCGACCTCTTTTTTTCTCTTTCTTTTGTCTTGTAAAATTGTATAGAGGTATTATGTTCGTCTAAGGTGTTACTTTAAGTGAACTTACACGTAATCTCTAAAGAAAGTTTTAGAAATAACTTTTTCCTTCTGCTTTGTATTTTATAGTTCAAGTAACAACTACTTCCATGCAACTCCTAAACCAAAAACTATAAACTGGTTTTCTTTTAATATTTTGGATAATTGAAGGCATTATACGAGGTGAAGAAAAGAGAGCCACATAACCTCAACTTAGGATTTGTTTTTATTTTATTACTTAAATAATTTTATCTTTAAACAATACAGCTATGAAAATTATGTAAATAAATTTCTATTTATTATCTAGCTATCAACAAAATATTGTTATAATCAGTAACCTAATTTATTATTACATATCAATTAAAATGATCGAGGAAAAACTATTTGTACCACACAAGTTTTATGTTCCCCTATATATATACATATATATATTAAGATAAAAACAATTAGATACAAAAATAAAAACAAATCCTAAAAGGAAAAAAATCCAAGTTAAGATTAGAGTTCTTTGTATTCTTCAACACGTGGAAGTTATTTTAACCGTGGTAGGGTATTAAGGGCCGAAACGTTACATATATGAAAATAATATATAGAGCAACTGGAAGTATTTCTTGTAATTTCTTATCTCTTTTTCCCAGATGCTTTTGAATGTGTCATTTTTTATCGGAACTTTTATGTCTAAAATATATAAATTAATATTATATTTTAAACATCTATATCTGCTAAAACTATAAAAGCTAAGAGGTTTTTTCATCCATTATTTGAGAAAAATTTATAAATTAATTTTTTTTTTCAAATTAGAAGCAAATTTAAAATTTCTAGTTTTGTATCTCATCAAAACATTACGATTATTATTTCATCTATACTAACTTAGTTTACAATGATATTTCTATTGATTTACAATGGAGTAGAGATTCTTTTATTTTTAACAATATTTTATTTTATTTATTTATTTTTTCATGCACATAGTTTGGTTATGTTCATTTTCTTTATCCTTTTGTTTGCATATATTTTAAGAGAGATTTTATGGACTTTTTTTCATTTATTTATTTATTTTTCATTCTTATTTTATTTTATTTTAGTAAGAATGTGATCATTCATCACTATTACCTATTTCCCACAACGGTGTGGCAGATTGTAATATCTATCAATAAATAATGTTTTAAATATAAAAAAAATTGATTTACAAAGAACTCTGTTGTATTTATCATTAAATAATTTTTGTTTACGAAGTTTTAAGTTTTAATTTTTAGTTACGAATCTGATAATTATTTATTCTGTTACTGTAAGCGTGGGCCATTCCAATGCATTCTGGAGCTCTCTCGGGGTTCACCCAGTCTCATAAAGTTGGTACCCTTAGTTAGGAAAAAATCTGGTGGTTGACTGGGATATTGAAAAAATCACCTCCTTGTACAACTGTTGTTCTATTTCAATAGGAAACAGTATTTCCTAACGAGGAACCGGACCCTATGTATGGACTGGTCACATAATGAACCGTTGTAATCGTACAAGTTACAATATTCAATCATTGAACAGATAAATCTTTTAATTAATACCAATTAACCCCAACCTGTTAATCTAATGAACGTTAGAATGTTTTTATATTTTAATAATAATTATGTCATCGCTTCATCTCTTTACATGACCATCTTCATTAAATCAAATGTTTCATTTTTTTTTTTTTTTCGGAGGTAATAATGGCATGACTTCAATTTAATTTCGCTCTGTTTTTAATGTGTCCTATTTTATTTTAAATCAACCTAAATATCAGGTTGTATCAAACATTTAGTCAAAGTTCCGTAAAAGAAAACATGAATAATCATTTAGTTACTAATGGATGAAACAAGAAAAAACATTTTTCTTCCATTATACTCGCAATTACTGTTCATTGCAAAGTAAATCTGCCATCAATGCCATTTTCAATTGTTTTTATTTCAAGCTCTTGTCAAATTTTATATCAATTCTTAAAGTGGGACTAACTGAAAACTAATAAATGTATATACATTAATAAGTTTAATATGTTTCTTAACTATTAGTTCACAAGTGATAAACCTAACTCATCAGATTTCATCAGTTTCATTTAAAGATACAGTATCCTTGAGCATTCTTTACAGAAAGTCAGGAATAGATCACATTCCAACATGGATAATTTGTTTTTGTTTTATTTAAAATTTTTTTATATAATCAACATCATTATATCAATAACATAATAGCATTTAATATTATGTAATATTAATATTAATGTAATAATAATATTTAATGAAATAATATACAATATTAATATTTAATATAATGCGTAATAATGAATTTAAAAATTGAACAAATTGGATTTCAAATTTAAGTTTACATCTAATTATAATGTATAGTAATATAAAATAATCAGGATAGTATAATACAAATAAATATATATAATCAACATATCAGTGCTTTGCTTGTATAGTGATGAATCTTATTTTATTAATAATTATATTTTAAAAATTGAACTAATTGAATTTAAAACTTGAGAATGCATCTTTATTTTTTAACTTACATATTTTTATTTGTTGTAATTAGTTACCAAATCCACCATTAATTATTGCTTATATTTTTATTCCCTGACGATAAAAAAATAAGATACCTAAAATAGTTTATATTTTTTAACTCATAGCAAATAAATACAATAGTATAAAACAAATGTAGATTTAATTCTCCTTGAATTATCATAAAAATATTTTATGTATGAAGTCAAGATCCGTAATAGACATTCTAATTGCGTAGTACCTGTAGTTAGTCATGTCCTAATTCCGAACACATCAACCTCTAAAAGCACAGTTTTCACCAAAATGAGATTAAAACAGGAAGAGGAGTCTTAAGTTAGTTAAATCGAGCAACATTGTAAAAACTAGCTAAAATTAGAAAACGGCGAGAACTGATAAGAAATGAAGTAAAATACTTGAAACTAGTTAGCAACTCTAAGCGATAAAATATTTTTTTATAAACAAAATGAGAAAGAAAGTAAATGCTTAGTAATTAACTTTATTAATAGCAAAGAAAACAAATATTTTGACATTTCAAGCCGATCTAATCACGTAAAATAATTCAATATTTGATGTTATTCTAAATGGCACTCACGATACTGGCTGGAGATTGATGACGAAATATCACAAGATACGCAAGTAATCGCATTGCTCAAACCCACGTGCGCGTACTTGAGAGAAGAAACTCTTTCGAAAATATTTATCTTTATCTAATCTTTTGTTGTTCGTCTAAACCCATCCACAAGTCTTATCATTAGCGAAGTGATAACGAAGTTCTGGAGCATAGGCTGTATTCTGAACTGGAATATAAGTCGAATCCAACAAATAAAAAATTAAATAAAATACAAATTTAGGAATGAAAGTTAAATATATATAGCTATAAAATGGCTGGAGAGATATTTAATGGTTCAATATTTGATCTATATAACGTCGCATAACGAATCAGTGAATGAAGTCACAAACCATTTTACATATAGCTGATTTGCTCTTATAGTGACAGATCAGACAAAAAAATATAATATCTATAGGGTACAAACCTATTTTAGCCATGATCGGGGGGTCAAGTATTGATTTCGTGGGACCGCCTCAGAAATAAAAATCGACCCACCAGGCCGGATTCAAACTGGCGCAACTGCAATCCTGAGCCGATAAAATGGCGCTTCAACTTGCTCGGCTATAAACGGAATATTCTAAAAATAACATGTAGAACGATTATTTATCTTTGAAAAACAATCGTCACATTTGAAAATACTTGAAGTAGTTCCTTATAAGATGCAATTGGCGCCGCAACTGTAGTGGCTTGTACTCATCGAGTCAGCTGCCTCCTAAACGGGTACTAATAAATGGAATAGTTATCAACTCGATAGGCATTTTCAAGAGAGGTTTATAATAATACCATAATTTTATTTATGATAATTACATTAATTAGTTTAGTGTAAGAATTCAAAAGAAGACTTAAATACGGGAAGAGCAGACTTTAAGATAGTTTACTAGTGCAATATTTAGAAAGCGCCTTAAATCGGAAAATGCGCGTGAAAACCCGCACCTCCCGCCCTCCGAGGCATTCTTACTTATCTGGCTTTTCAAACAGACAATTATATCGAGTATGCTGGTCGATGTACGACATGTCACAATCTCACACGAGGAGATCATTACACAAAAAAAGCCATCTTACCCGACCATCCCACTAAGACCCCCAGGGAGCGACGGCCTTATATCACTTTAGAAATATCCTTAAATATTTAATCTAATAAATCATATATAAAACATAAAATCTAATAGAATTTCTTAAAAACAACTGATTTCTTTTCTGTTCTTATAATCTTAACGACTAAGTAAAGTATTATTTGTTTCCCTTAAAATGTTAATCAAATTCTTCATCTATGTCTTAAGGAGACTTCATTTTAGTTCTGTCTATAGTGTTTACATTATCATTAATTTTGGAGAAATTGATATTAAAGGTATTTATTCCACTTTCATCCTAAAAAATGATGGTTTACTAAATATTTCGCTCCATCTTCAATAATTATATACTTAAATATTGAACACCTTCCGATTTTTATAGTTGTAGCCTGTTGCATTTTTATTAATATATTTTTAGATCATGGTTTACTACCATAAAGTGGAATTTCCAGATTTTGAATGCCGTGGCTATATGCTAATTATGTTCATAAGTATACTTCTATAAAAAATATAATTAAATATATGCCAAGGGCAGGACTACAATTCCCAATCTGATCTTGCTTTCGATGCCAACAACTGTGGTCCAGAGTTATCTTCACCAAACTACTGACTCCTGGCAGCTGTGACACCATATCGAAGTAATAACTCCTTCGCATAAGAGATCATTTCTAATTGCAGTAGATTGGTACTTTGACGAACTGGCATAAATTAATTGCGTGATGAAACCATTTTCTCTCCTTAGCTAAGTAGAACCCTTTCTTACTACTATTTTTCAACCCTAATAACGAGCGTAAGTACATACAAATTTCTGGAGTTATATGGTCTTTGAGAAGATTGACATATTAGACTCCAATAGCATACCCAAGGGGTATTCATGATGTGTTAAAGATAAAAAGTTTAAACATCTTAAATGATGTAAGTATAGGATTTTAAGCAGCCCAATTTAAAGTCCATGTCATATGTTAAATGTAGAGGAGCTCCTAGTGGATTTTCTGGTCAACTTTGTAACCTTTCTTTCCAAAACCTTCCAGACTTTCATAATTTTTATTCATTACTTTTTTTTTCACGGAACACCCTTAGAGACCACGCGAATATTATTACTTTTGGCTTCTCTTGTTTTTGTTTTTCCTTTCCTTTCCTTCCATTTTCCCTCATTATCTCTGCATTTCTGTGTTTTCTTTCTTCTATCCACGCGATCCCCTTTTTCGAATTTCTCTTTCCCACAAGAACCTTGATTTCCACCAGTCTTTTCCTATATCTTTCTCCGTTCAGGCAGTCCTGCTCCGTTATTCCTAGTCTTTCCGTTTCTTCCTTCATCTTTCTGATATATTCTTCTGAGTTTTTGTATCCGTGGATTTTTTTGAACTGTACTATAGTTTAAAAACTACGAGCAACTTACCTATCAAAACGACAGCAGACAAAATGGTATGGAGCTCAGCTGGTTTGTTGCATGACGTCATTCTCCATTCAGCAGGCCTACTAGACTCTCAACCATGTTAAATGTTATATCGTTTTAAAATGCTAAAAGAAACATTCAACACAACTTTTTTCCCATTTAACACACCTTAATATGTTAAATTAAAGATTATGAATACCCCTAATATAGTGAACATGTTAAAGATATCTTCATCAGATCTAAATCTTCTTACATTTTCTTCTTTACCCTTTACTCTTTCTCATCAACAATCCTTTAATATTAATTTAATAAACCTGTTAAATTATCACCTGTTCGGAGGTTAATCATATGCCAGAAATATCTAGAAAATCCATTGTTACTCTCAAGCAGTTCCATAGAATCAGCTAATCACTGCCTTTAACAACCAATCAGTTACCTTATTTTTCCCCCTTTGATTACGGTTGTCTTGTATACGGAGAACTCACAGATGAACTTGAAGGGAAAATAAAACGTTGCTGATAATAAAATAAATCGCTTTATACGATTTATCTTCGAAATTTCTAGATGATATTTCCCGTTATTATACCGACCCAAAGTGGCAAGATTCTACTTTCCAACTGCTATACTTCCATGATCCTTTCCTTTTCCGATTCCTAAGAAATATTAAACCTTTCTATATCACTGAACTCCAACCCTTACATTTATCTATTCACTTTTTGAACATCATTACCCAACTGATAAATATTTATGTATACTTTATCACATAGAGCTGCTTATTTACCAATCCTTTTTATCCGTTCCTCTGACTTTTCCATCCTTCAAACAACAAATATTAATTCACCT
The DNA here is from genome assembly GCF_000696795.3 of Halyomorpha halys. Taxonomy (NCBI): domain Eukaryota; kingdom Metazoa; phylum Arthropoda; class Insecta; order Hemiptera; family Pentatomidae; genus Halyomorpha; species Halyomorpha halys. Next base: position 1,510,511 of record NW_027105232.1, read on the forward strand.
CCCTTAATCTTCCGATTAAATGAAAAATTTATAAATAAACCATCTGATATTTTGTATTTCCTAGCAAGACCATAAACAATCATTATGTTTAAAGTTTTTGTTCTTAGGAGCTTACGGAAATCTAGAAATTGCAGTCAAATGAGCAATCACTCTCTTTCATTGAAAAGTAATTGAATCGCTGCTATTTTGTATGTTTATTTATTTTATATCATTACCAAAATTTTGACAGAACTATTCAGTTAAATGTGGAAAACTGAAAAAAAAAAAAAAGCGGGGCGTTATTATGATTCTACACAATTTTTTTTGTCTTCACAGCAATTTCCCAAATTACAGTTGACGAAGAGCTGTTATTTTACAGTTAGAACCGTAAGTACTGTGGTAACTTTACGGTTTACCGAAACAGCGTTAAAAATGCCTTCATGGCTTTATCTTTAGGGTCGTTGACCGCCATGGGAGGACAGACCCGCTGGAACAGAACAGCTTTAAAAGAAAAGAAGAATACACGACTCAAACGGAATAAAAACTTTTGAGTTTTGTTACATTTAATCTGTAAAACTATGAACCTGCTAAATGTCCGAAACGTTCCGATGAAGAATTAAAGTAAAGAAGTTATTAAAACGGGTTAATTTTCTACCAAAAAAATAAGTTCAGATTAAAGCATAATCCATATTGTTATCAAATCTATAAGGCTCCTCTCTAAAAAAGGTTATAGCTCAAAAATGTATTGATTTTTAGAGTCAAAACAATTTTTTGTCCTAAACGTTATGGACTCGTTTATTCAGCTAATGTTTGCTGCAACCTCTCCTTCCATATTTTTTACTGCACTGAAATAAATATTATATTAATTAAGTAACTAAATAATAAATGTATTATCATCCGCGATTAAAACAGCTATTTCTGTCGTCAGTTTATTTATTTGTATCAATTAATCGGAAATTTTATTTTTATTTTTCGATTATCTTCTAGTTATTCAGTTAGTTAATCATCATTTGTATGGAACTGGTATGTACAAAGTCTTAATATGAAACCATATGCCACAGTTAGCAATCTCACATATATGTATATATCGGTATCGACCTCTGTTCCAGCTCCCAGGATGAAAAAGTAAAGACAATTTTAAATGAAGATTTAAATCACTTATTATAAAATTTTGTAATTGAAAAATTATAAGCGTGCAATGTAGAACGAGTTAAAATTGTGCTATGGTTTATATTCATGTTGTTAGTTAAAACTAATTTATGTGCTTCTTTTAATCATCGAATGTGAAATAAATTATTGTAATATATATTGTTTTAAAATTATTTTATCTATAATTATTTTTAGTTTAAAAATTGTTGTTATAGATATAACTCTTTGAAAAATAATTAATAGAAAAGTATTCTTATTGGAAGGAGAAAAGTTTAAACATTAAATAGTTTTTCTACTATTCTGTACATTTATTGACCACTACCTGGACTATATTCCTACAAACGAAAAGTAATCTCGGTAGCTTAGATATTTATTTATAGCAAAAAGTTAATAATAGAGATATTGGTAAGATCAATTCAAAATTAAAATAAACATTTCCTTTTAAGTCAGGAAAATACAAAGATGCCAAAAGGGCCTGGGACGGACCAACTTGTGGAAATCTAGGTCAACCACTCAGCTCCAACCGAGATGGAAAAAGGAACCAACACAAACGTGTTCTCTTCCAACCCTTGGCAATCCGATAAGGAACATGGCATCGTTGACTGCTACAAAATAATTACATGACCAGCTTTCATTAAATATGCCCAATAAAAACGGTAATAATTATAATGCAGTGATACTTCTTGTAACGGACACCCCTCTATAGCAAAGTCTCACCCTCTTAGCTCTTTTAATAAGGTCTTGCACAACTAGGTACGAATATAATGCATTTGAACCACTTTATTGCGGAAACCCTCCATTCCGCTGGCGAACACCTTTTTTTTCTCCTCTATAATCAACAAAGGCATAAAATATAAATGAAAACTTATTTGCAGGTCATTTATTTTGGGAAAAGTTTATAGGTATAAACCAAAATATAGTTTTTTTTCGAATATATTACTGCATTAACGAAAGTCTGATGCTGGAAATCGAAAGCTGCAGTTCCAATACGAGTTAATGAAAAAAAATCTCAAGTAGTTATCCTGAATAATAAGTAAAAATTAAAACAGTTTACTTGCAAAAAAAAAATAAATAAATAAAAACGAAAAAATATACTAAACAAAAATTATGGACTATGTATTTGTATGTTATGAACACGGATGCATTTAGACTTTAACAACAATTGAATTCTTATATAAATTAGTGAGGAAATGTTGCTTATTTGATTTAACTGTGGCGTATTTTCCTAAAAATTTGTTGATTTTAAATTTAGCATATTCCTTGTATTGTATATGGGTTCAATTAGGGATACTTAGTGACTTGTTCGTGAAAGTCAATGGGACGACCCTAGTGGAGAAAGTAACCCCAGTTTGCGGTACTATCTTTGGACCGTCCAATTCAAAATCTAATTAAAACAATTTTTTGAGCCAATATTTAGGCAAAGGAGCAATTTATTTAATTTCAAAAACATATTTGAAGAATACAGGGGAAGAACGGCTTTAATTTATTTCCCCCCTAAAATGAGTTAATAATAGATTTTTATAGATTTTTTTTTTATGGCAAACAGGATGGTGAATTCAAAACAGGAGAAAAACGGTTTTTTCTTAGCTTATTGTATTGGAAAAAGTGACCAGATCAAGAACGATGTGTTTCGTTTCGTTCTTAACGCGTTCTCTTTTTCCTGCCACGTGATCACCTATTAATAAATAAATTCGAAATGAAAGTGGAATTTAGAAAATAAAATTATTTTCGTAATAACGTGAACAAAACAGAAACTTGAGTTCCAGTTCAAGCAAAGAAGAGCCATCTCAAAATAGTTTTATGACTCAGAAGCGTAAAGCCCACCAAAAGATCTTTGTTATCTAAAATGGTGGCTTCCGGTTTGGTTTTGAAAAGCAAACAGTATACTAAGGAAGAAATAAATCTTTTTATCGTAAAAATATATCTCATTTATGAAAAACAAACTTCGAAAAAATTCCATGAGAAATAAACTTATATTGAAGCAAAAGTATTGACATGAACAACGTTCAATTAAAACTGAGTCAATCATATATTGTAAACATTTTAATTTTTCAATACTTAATAAAATCAAAATAAAAAGAAAGAAATACCTTAAAAAATTAAAGCAGATATGAACCAGGAGCAGCTTTTCTTACCTAAAACAAAAGAAACACGTAATTAAGACATTTTAAAAAAAGTTAATACTATATAATTTAAACAATACATGTTAATAAATAACTACATTTAATATAATAATTATGTATTGGAGTATACTTCTTAAAAAATTAAATAATTACAAGCACTTACTAAAATAATTTGGTAACAAAAAACGAGTCAAAAGTTTTTCTAAATTTAGGTTAAAACTCACCAATAGCATGTATTTTTAGATAAAATCAATCAGAAATATTAATTTTTTTTTTGAAAAGTAAAAATTCGATAAAAAAAATTAACCACCTCGAGTCAAAAATTATTGTACTTCCACAAACAGAGATGATCCCGTCAGCTGATAAGATCAAACAAATGAATTTTGAAAATGCAAAAATAAAAATTTACTTAAATGGAACAATTATTAAATAATTTTATGATTATAATTATGAGACATTTTTTTAAATTTTTGAAACGATTCTTGTAAATACAACAGTTAATGTTATAATTATGTATTTCATTATAGTAAAACAAAATTAACTAATTACAAGAACAAAGTCAAGTTAACGCTTAGGTAAAAAACAAGTCCACCGTTTTTCTAAATGCATCCTTCTTCGTGGTAAAACTCACGAATAACATTTTTAGATAAAGCACTTAGCGATTATATATATTTTTTTAGGCAAAGTAAAAAAGGAATGAAAAAAGTTCGTATTTAGAGTAAAAAAAATAATATTTCCAAAAAGAACTAATCAGCTAAAAGTCAAACTAAAAAAAGTTTAAAATTCACGAATAAAATGGAACATATTATTGAAAAATTGTATGATTATTATTGCATGAAATAAAGTTTAATATGTGTTACATTGCCAATGCAATTATAATATATAATTTAAACGATACAACATGTGAATAATATAGTTAATCCAATCTTATAATTAGGTATCTTATAATATAGAAAAAAAAATTTCAAGCACCAATTCAAGTTAATGGTTTAGTTAAAAAGAAATTAACAGTGGTTCTAAATTAGTCTGAGTTCAGGATAAAAACTCACCATTGGTATATATTCTTATACAAAAGCATTCAGCAATTTTTTTTTTAAATTTCTTATAAGAAGATATAAAAATTTTCATAACTCTTGTCAAAAAATTATCATTCAAAGAAACAAAGTCTAATCGGTTGAAAACATCAAACAAAAAATGTTAAAATGTACGAATAAAAAATTCGTATAAATGATGACAATAATTGAATATTTTTACAATAATAGTACAAAAAGTTTAATATTTTAAAATTGTAGTATATGAATACTATTGTTAATGTAAAAATTATGTAATCGGTTATATTTTTAAAAATTAAATAGTTACAAGTACTTACTCAAATACTTTGCTAAAAAAAAAAAAGAGTCAAAAGTTTTTCTAAATTTAAGTTAAAACTCACCATTAGCATGTCTTTTTCGATAACATCAATAATAAATTGTTTCTTTTCTCAGGAAAATTAAAAAAACCAAAACAAGATAATGAATGTTATCCTTCGAGTGAAATAAAATTTACTGTAAACTTGTAATTTTAGATATAAGCATTTAAATATATTTTTTTTATCTTAGTTCTAATAAAAAGTATAAAACCGATAAAAAGGTTATTATACTTTTTCATAATTTATACCTTAAGCCAAAAAATTAATCTTTCAAATAAAAAGGTCTAATCAGCTGATAAAGTAAACAAAAAAATGTAAAAATATTTTTTTTCTAAATCAATGTTAAAACTTACCACTAACCTCTCAGCAATTATTTTGTTTTTTTATCCCGAATGAATAGCAAATTTTTTTTATAACTCGACTCACAAAATTAATTATTTACTTAAAGCTCTAATCAGCCTATAAGGCCAAGCAAAAAAAATTTTGAAAATGCTGATCATCAGATGTTAAATGAAATGAAATTTCTTCTATGTATGTTAATTATAAGGAAAAAAAAAATTTTTACCAAGCAATGTTTACTTTTAAAGACACTAACTAAATTTTGTTGAATAGTTTAGCGGATCTTTAAAGATTTTTTTTTCTTTTCAACACATTCATTTTCTCCATCACATCTCCTCTCTCTAAATAAATTTTGGATTTTATTACGATTAAAAATTGATTTAGTGAAGCTGTGCTTGTTCTTCTGTTCTTGTTCAAGTGGTCATTATTTGTTAAAGATATATCAAAGGTAAAAAAAATTGTTCGATTTAAAATTGATACGGTTGGGATCAATAATTTTTCCATCTCCCATTATTTAAAAAATCCCCAGATGTGGCATTCTTCTTCACTGGAACAACGCTACCCAGAGCCCAGCTTTTCCCTAAGGGATTAAACTGAGGGAGGGTCAGAACGGTTCCCAGATTGTGGGTGTAAATATTCTTTATACTTTGTGTCATAATTTTGTAAATAGATGTGTGTGTGTGTGTGTGTGTGTGTGTGTGTTTTAATTATGCACAGTTGTGAGTAAATCATCTAACAAGTCGTCCAAAATAAATTAAGTTAGTTGATTGACCATTTTTATTTTTATTTCGTATGCTGATTCTTCCATGTTATTAGAAATGAAAACAGTGGGGATTTTTTTCTTTACTCTTCTCTGACAGTTTTTGGGAGCTATTTTTATTCGATAATGTAAGCCAATTTCAATAAAGAAAAGCGTTTGCAACATCATCGTTACTTCCAAAATAGACGACACAGAAAGATCAAACAAACAATGTTTTAAAGGTAATGTTATTAGCTAAAGAACTTGTTATATTCCTGATACAATAAAGAATAATCCCAATTTTAACCCTGAAATAAAAAAAACAAAATCATTTTTTTTCAGTATTATTTGAGCTGTAACTTAATCTATTTTTTGTGATTATTAACATTTATATTTACTTTCAATTACCTACATATGGGGCATATATAATAAGGGAAAGAATCGCGATCTTGCAAAATTTTGTATTCCAATATTCGACGGAAATACATCCTTTGAGATCCGCTGAATAAAAAAACAAAACATAGTTTCGCAAAATGGTTTGTGTATCTGTTTCTGAGCAGCTTAACTCAAAAACGAAAAGTATTACGAATTGAAATTACATATTTAAGGAGGGTATATACCTGATATGACTGTAGCCGTGAGTCAACCCTGTGGGTTCTGGAACGCTAACCTTCCATGGGTTCTAACAGTACAGATCTTAATTTTAATACACCTGGTATGTGACAGCAACGTTTTTTCAAAAATTAACTTATTGGAAGTGCCACTTTATGGGATCAATTTTTAATTATTTTTCGGTTTACTCCAAAAGAGCGATTTTGAACTCGGTAAATCAACGAGCAATTAAGTACTCTTTATTACCAAACAGGTGTTATGCTCATGAAAATAGACTAATAGCGCTTAAATGTCGAATTAAAAAAAAATCATGTAAAATACCTTTAATTTTGTTTATTTATAACAATTAAAAAAAAATTAAACATTTCTCATGGTTAGCAATAATATAAAATGTATAAATACAAAATAATCAAGAATTTTACAAATAACTAAGGAGAATAAAGGTAAAACAGAAGAATTCAATAGGGAGAGGAAAAACATTCCCGATCGCATGCTTCGTTATCTGTTAATTAACTGTAGTATTTTTGGCAGAAACAAAATTTGTTATTCCTATCTCGAGATGGGCTCCAACACTAAAATAAAAATTTTTATAGCAACAGAAAAATATTAATTTTTTTTGTTCATAATTTTTGTCTTCTCTAATCTTTATATTTTTTTTGCGAGAATTGTATAAGTACGATTACTTAAATGTTCTAGTTCTATTAAATTTTTTTTTTTTAAAGTGTGAATTTTCCCAAAATTCGTAGTGTGATATTTCTCAAGGGACTGTAGTTAAAAACATGAAATTCATATAAGTTTTGTGAGAGGTTTATGACAAATGAAAAATTTTGTTCGTTTATTTGCTTATAAAAAGTTTGTTAACTGTTCAAAAATGCGGAAAATCTCGGTCAGAAAACTGTCTCAGTAGTGCAGGTATGTTTTATTAAGGAATAATTTTTTCCCTATTAAGAATATTTTTCTAGCGAAGAATATTTATATATATATATTTTTTTACTTTATTTAATTAAAATATAATGTCTTTATACGAGGAGAAGATGGTTGGGAGGTTATCTCAAAATATATCACAAATCATACCACCAATATTTCAAGCTAATAGCCTTGATGAAGGAATAAATTCCGGCCGAAACGTTGGCATAATTAAATAAGTTATTTCAACTTATTTGTGTCATATTTTGGCCGCACCCCCAACCATCTTTTCATATAAGTCATCCACGGTCAACTATCATGATTATAATGTCTTTACTGTCTGAAGATATGTAGGCCTAATTGTAGCATTTTTACTTTGTTATGATACCTGTACTTGCAAGAATATTTTCAACATTTTTAGTAGATTGCATGGACTGTGAGATAGATTACAGTTATAACAAAAAATATATTATTTAAATAAAATAATGTGTATCCAAGTTAAGTCTCAAAACACTATTATTTCTTTAAAAGACAAACATTTCAGCCAATTCGGCCTTCCTCAAGGACAATCTTAAATACAAATTTACACTTCACAACCAATAATTTAAAAACTTAATAAAAACCAGTCCCATAAATGCGAACAAATTATTTATATAAAAAAAAATTAGTAAAATGTTTATTGAAAAGATAATATATTAGATGACTGATCGTATATAAAGTAGAAGATGGTCCGAAGGTGGGTTGCGGTTAGTAAAAACAATCATAAAATAGTTTCACCTATCTATTAATAGCCCAAATAAATTAAATAATAAATAGCTAAAATTATTAATTAATAATTTCCTTGACCACAACCCGAACCATCTCCTTCTACATTGAAATGAGTTTCAAATAGTAAGACATTTGCACTATGATTATGCACCCAATGCTTTCACAACGGTAAATTATGTAATCAGTTTGTTGAACCGGGAAATATTATGCTTATGAACTTTTAGGCCACATGAAGACGGTTTTTCGTAGTTTTTACAATCAAACAGGAAAATATTTGTAAAACAGATATCAAATTTTACTATTGACTAAATTGTCATGTGGGATATCGTGAAAGATTCGAATTGCAAAACGTTGATTGATTGATTGACCAGTTTCATTGTATCATCAATCGCTAATCGTACGATGCATCATAACACATTATATCTAAAAATTTATGCGATCATAAATTGCTAATGTAATTATTCTTTCCTCTTACTGAGAAATACTTAATCTTTTTCAATTTAATAGAAAGAATTCCCGGGACTACTTTACAAATTCCGTAGATTTCTATCTTCTACATACTTTCTCATTATCCGTGTCTTTCTCATCGATAGATTATTCGAAGGAAACCACAACGGATCCTATTCTTCCCTCTATTCTCAGTCCGCTGGTGTTCCTCAAGGTAGTATCCTCGGTCCCATCCTCTACACCGTCTATACAGCTGACACCCCAACCAATCCTAACACCACCCTCACCACTTACGCTGATGACACATGTGTGCTCGCTGTTAATAATAACCCTTTGATTGCATCCCAAACTGTACGTCGATTTCGACTTTTACAGCACTTACAGGACAAACGGTCTAAACTTCCACTTCATTATAAAAGACTGATATACATGACTGTAATAAGGCTAATCTGGAAATACAGAGTTGAGTTTTGGGGCTCTACTAAATCTTCGAATTCCTCTCGTATCCAATCATAGCAATCCAAAACCCTTCGTAAAATCCTTAATGCTCCTTACTTTGTCACAAATAAAATCATACAAAGACCTTAAGGTTCCACATGTAATCGATCTAGCCAGAACCAGATATCACTGCTTCCATTATAATCTCCCTAGCCACCCAAACCCACTAGTTTCTAACCTTGCTTCCTCTTCCATCCCTGACAATCCTCCGAGGCGCCTGAAAAGAAGATGGCCACGAGACCAGCTAATGAAAAACGTTTTTAGAGTGCTACCAATGGGTAGTTTCTCTACACGCCTGTAACACTCCAATTCAGCTAACATCTGATTTACTAAATGTATTACAATGTACAGTTGTAAATAGTAATAAATAAATACTTTTAAAAAATAGAAAGAATCAGCATTAATAAAATTGAATAAATTATTATAAAATTAAAAATTAGTTTATGGATCATCCTCAGAAAGCGACAGTTTTTAATTTGATTTTGCAAAAAAATGCTCCAAACAGTCTGAAAAAAGAAACTGCTTAACATATTGTGAAGAAATTGCACCTCTCTATTAATTCTTAACTCATTTAAATTTATCGATCACAGGATGGCGGGAGGGTTATGGATTGCGGGGCTCTGGTCCCCAGCCCGCGGGCCTTCAGAGTAAAGATGGCATCAAGCCAATTATTTTGAATATAGAAAATAAGTGTTAAAACGTTTAGGACGGGGAATAAGTCATTGTTTGAGGAATAACAATACTGTCATTTTATAAAGAAATCCTCATTCCCATTCATCTCCCGTCAATGGCTTACCCAGAAAGAAGGGGAGAGAACCCCAGGTCCCACTTATACAGAGGTTTTTGTTTTAATTAATACTTTATTACAAAAATCTATTCATTATTTTGAATTAATTTGGATATGCAGAGTGTCACAGCATTCATGTTCATCTCACTAATCTCAATAATTGTTTAATTTTTTATTTTAGTTTCATTAGGCCATCACTGAGACTTGCTGTATATCTTATGAACTAATTGCTAAATTTGACCCCCCCCCCCAGTTCCTCTCCGACGCAGCAACCTCTAGAATCTCCAATGAGAAGGGTTAATTTTTTACGGGCCCTGATAACCAATAACTTTTTAAGAATAAATGCCTCAATTAGGATGACAGATCCTTAGAGCTAATTGAATTTTGAAACGATCTGGCTGCGAAAAACCGTAAAAAATGGTTTCTGTTTTTTTGTTATTTACGCTTTAAGGACCTGTCGGATACAAAAAGTTTCCAGTACGAACTCTTCATAAAATCGGATTAACTGTTAGAATCCAATATAAAAAAAATACCACATCCTATTGCACTTTTCAGAGTTGGGTACGCTGGAAAAGAACAGAGGAAGATAAAAAAAAACTCTCAAAAGAAAGACTACACGGCACTGTTATGATCTAGCGAAAAAAAAAAATGTTACGGAGGTGAACACACATAGAAGGGCACTTTCTGTATATGAGCCGGTGAGGATAGTAGTGGCACAAGTCAAATTTCATTTAAATCAAAAAGAGGAAGGTTTTATGAGTGTACATATACAATATCATGTACGGGGTAGGGTATGTGTGTATTATGAATATTGTATAAGGTTAAATTAGATTTGATTCCCAATATTAGGTTTTTTGGAGGGAAAAATTAAGAAGAAAAACTATTTAAAAAATTAAAGTGTTTTGTTTCCAACTCACTATTCCCTCCTTTGAATATGCTAATAGTCAAGGAATTTTTAAAACAAAAAGTTCCATAAGAACAATAATTTTTATCCCCAAAGTCCTCCCCTGAGCATTAATAAATAATAATGGACGGGGAATGACGTTGATGGAAAGGGAATGATGCGCAAATTAGGATATTCCCGTTCTTCCTTACTTTCAATAAACTAGTCTTCAAATTATTATATAGAAACTATATAGAAGAAAATTTTTTTTTCAAACACACGTGGTTAGTGTTTGAAACAAAATTTTTCGTCAATAAGATAATTGCGATGCATGATGAATAATGAAGACAATCATGATTGAAACGATTTGATTCCACGCTGAGGTCGTGTGGGAGCAAACAAAAAAACAAATTTAACCGCCAAAATTCGAGGTACTTCGTGGGCGTTACGCAAGCAAACAAATAAATCTAGATCTACATATTTGTTTGTTGATTTTCGAGACTAATTTACTTAAAATTTAAAAACCCCTGAAATCTAATCGAGGAGAAATGAGATAGCAAGTTCTTGAGTCATTCCAAAAAATCTCATTCAGAAGATGGATGTTTGGAAGGTCAGGTCTGGACATGGACAATAACAAATCGGAAAAATGAAAAAAACGCTTCTGAACCCAAGGCTAAAATATAAAGCAGTAACAACAATAAATATATTTTTAAGTTAAATAATTAAAAAGTGTCAAGCTTAAGATATAGAATTTTAATATGTTTCCTTGCTGGAGAGAAGATTTCGAATAAATTTTAATAGAATATTTTTAATATGTCACCAAAATATAAATGAAAAAAATCACTATGTTACATATTTGTTAATTACAATACAGTCACTTATCATAATATGAAACCAAGATTATTCTATTAAAATTAGAAATTTCCTAAAAATTCTTTCTTGAAGCTAACAACTTCAATTAACAATTAATGCTAAGGTACCATATTTAACGACACAATTCCTTAAATATTTGTGCATTTAATGTATTACTTTATTAAAACAAACTTCAATGATTCAGTTTAACTCTAAACTTTTTATTTTAAAAATATTCCTAAGTTTCGGCCTATCAGGCCATTTCCAAGGAGACAACATTAATTACTGAATTGTTATAATTCATTAATTTTTTTTTGCAGGCTAATTGCCCATGTCTTATATAAGTCACATAATTTCAATACAAAACAATTTTTGAAGAATAGTTTTGTATTGAAATTATGTCTTTGATATAAGACATAGGCAATTAGCCTGCAAAAAAGACTATTTAATTAATTATGACAATTCAATTATTAAGGTTGTCTCCAAGTAGAAAAGGGCCGAAACGTTGGAAGATTTTTAAAATAAAAAGTTTAGAATAAAACTGGATCATTGGAATTGTGTAAATAATAATATAACTCTCAAATATTCAATACATTAAATCAGTAATTTACACTAATACCATTAAAAGTATTTCATCCTATATTTTTCAAAGCAATATTATTGTCCCAACACTTAATCTCATAATTAAGTAGGCTTGAAGTAATTTCGAAAAATCAGAAACAACAGCTATATTTTGAAGAAAATGGTAAAGAAGCCCTTGTAAAAAAATGCATTTTATAATTACTTAAAATTCATAAATAATTTATTAATGAAAAATCGACAAAGGCCAAAGCCTTCTAGAAATAAAGAAAGAGAAAAATCAAAATTGGTTTATGTTGGGTTGAGAAGAGAGATCTAGGACTGAAGGCGGAACGGATCGAAGAGCACTGGGTGGAGTTGGCCACATCGGTTACACAAGGTACCTCCAGTTCTCCAGCTAAACTCCACGGTCCCAGGACCGGAACATTATCTTCGGAATAATAATTCGAGAATCAATAATAAATAATTATTATTTTTTATAATATAATATCACATAATTAATATGATGACTAAACTTGCTCAAGATTACTTAATTAGTGAAAATTTACTCTTTTTAAAATCAATAACTAGTCAAGTCAAGAACTATTTCTACTAAGAGCAGAATTAGAAATACAAGAGGGGAAAAAATGGCGAAAATAGGTCAAGTGTTGTTAACACAGAATTTCCAATGCAAACTTAAAGTCTCAACATATCATACTTTAAATATAGAAAAGATAATAAAACCCCATTTAAAGATAAGTAAATTTGTTAAAATATGAGCCTTAAAAGAGCTATTTAAGTAGAATAATTCTCGAAATATACCATTTTTAAAAGCAACATTTCATAAAAAATGTGTTGTAAAAATGTTCATTCTAATTAAAATTTAAAATTAAATCTGCACCACTACAACCCAGGAAGGGTCAAGGGTACAGTACTTTGTAAGGAAGTGCTGTTACTAGACCAACGGTTATGCAAGGAGGTGATTTGGTCAGAATCACACTCCACCGCCAGATTTTTATCTAATTAAGGGTACCCACTTTATGAGGATGGGTGAACCCCGGAGGGCTCCTGAACCCACAGGGCTGATTCAACGGTAACCAGGTAACCAAAAATAGTTATGCAACAGCCGAATTCGAATCCGGGTTCATTCTAATAAAGATTCTAAAATAATATAATAACATTATAGCTCTTTGAAAAATAATTAATAGAAATTTATATATTTTTTTTAGAACAGAATATTGTCAGTATTATCAAGGAATTAGAGAAGTCCGTTTACTTTTAAATGAAATGAGTATCTATCCCTGTTAAGTTTTTTTTTTTTGTTTTTTTTGGCACCACACACCGGTGAAATATACCATTATAATCTAGTTAAGTTGGGAAACTTTGATTTTTAAATTTATATTTCAAATGTATCTTAGGTGCTTATAAGAAAGTGATAATGTTTTCGACTAAATAAGCAGGGCTATCTAGATGTCGGGCGTTCTGATTATAACGATGACGTCATAACGCATTATCTCTTATTACTGGGGTGAATATTTCAGCTGTCCACTCAGGCAGGACTTTGTATTGTTATACTGTCCAAAAAGTTTCATTTGCTATAATAGCTTGATTTTCATAAGTTAACATCATAGTAAGGCAGATATACAAGACTACGTTACCCCTGCGAGAACTCTTGCACATATTTGTTTTCTAATTCTCTTTGATTCATTCGAAATATAAACGATATTATGCTCATTCATATAAATAGTTTAGTATTATCAAGAAAGTCTATTCAGCACACACAATGTAAGTAAAGATGCATAGTTTATAATGACTAACTTTAAGTAGCCATTTACGTAATGACTAATTATGTAATATTAATTATGAATTCAGCTAACCGCAACTTTATATTAAACCTAAATTATACACGTTGATATCTCAGAGTCTCACCCGTACATGAACGTATGTTTTGCGCGGGTTACGCTTAAAAAAACAATACATTTTTAGAAATGGATAGACTAAAAATATTTAGTACAGTATTTTTTAAGTATTTTGAAATTAGTGAAATTGTTCTACATTCTTTGAATATCACTGTGTAATTTGAGCAACAGTGCTAATGCATTGGTCAAGTCCTTAGCTCAAAATATTTTTATATAAGCACAGGCGGACAGACTATACGCTTTTTAGACACTAATTAGACTGACCAAAAAGTCTAAACAATCGTTTCAAGATTCTTGTGCTCAAAACATTCACGGTATCTACTTGTATAATTTGAGCCATCAAATATAAAAACGGCTGGGCCGTTCGCTGAATCATTGGTCAGATTATAATAAATACCAAAACACTTCATTTACCCTATTTGTGGCTAGTCGGGTAAAATTATCGAGGGAATCAGTAAAAAAAAATGTTCACAATATTTATTGATGACGGTACTGTAGTAAGTTGCTTAATGAAGTTAATTTCATTCAATAAGTAATGGCCGAGTCCAAATGAAAAAATACCCCATAGTTTGTTACTGAAATGGTAAAACTCACTTAAGCTAATCTTAATCTAGTATTGCCCAGGAAGTAAAAACAAGTTAAATCTGAACCACTACAACCCATGAAAAATCAGGGGTGCAGTAGTTTGTAAGTACTGTTATGCGACCAACGGTAGAGCAAGGAGGTGATTTGTTGAGAATCACGTTCAACCGCCAGATTTTTACCCAATTAATTGCGCTGGAAGTATTGAAGCATGTTTATAGTATAAGACTATGTAATAGTGTAAGACCATTCTAATATCATTTTTCTTAGAATATTATTCATACTTCGCGTTTTAAGGTAAGGCATGGGAAAGATGAAACACATATTATAAGTATAAGAAGACACTATGCAAGCTAACCAAGTAAAAACCTACGATTCAGCTTTAATATGTTGAGGCTTAAGAAAAAAACAAGATAACTATATTGGATCAAAGGAATAACAGAATAATTAGAAAATACCATTTTCAATGAATTTATTGGTATCCAACTGTTGAAATAGAAGCTACTGCAACCACAGTAGGAGTCCTAAAAGTTTTTTATCCATTTTCAAAGCATTGCCAATTTCCAGCAAACGAAGCGATCTAGGCATCCTGTAGAAATGGGGCCACGGTGGAGACCCCATTGTCCCGCTTGCTGACACAACGCTCAAGTTAATTAAATTCATTCTTAGCTATTTTAGTGTTTAAGTATTCATTAGTGTACGGTTTTGAGAGAAAGAAACGTTGGGAAATTTTTATTATAAAAAAGAGTTACTGCTTAAGGATTTTTTCTCTCCCAAAAATTCAAACCAAATAGATTGGACTCCACCATATCCCTCAAGTCACACCCCGTGGTCAACTCTGACTGTCCAGACTCTTAAAAGATAAATTATAAAATGTTAAATTCACACGTTTGGCACTTGCAGCAGATTTTAAGTTCCTGCAAATGCTTTGTAAACAGATGAAGTAACAAACGAACGTATTCATGTGTTCCAGAATGGCGGACTTGTGTTGTGCGGCTACCAAGAAACCTTCAAATACTACTTTTTTCATGTATTTTTATTAGACACTTGTTGATCTAATTACACATTACTGATTATCTAGTATATTTATATTATGTTGAATAAAAAATATATCGATAATGTTAATCGACAAGTTTTAAAGAACTTATTCACACCCAATTGGACGAAAAAAAAAAAAAAAAAAACTCACGTTGCAAGGCTTCATTCAGGCTTCAGCTCATTTATATGTTTACTTGCATTCAATAAGCCCTAATGAAACCCTGCAACGTGGGGCGAAACGTTGGCTCACATTTAATAGTTTAATTACTATTTATTTATTTTTTACCACACCCGGCCCATTTTATATATTATTGTAGACCATCTAGAATTTATTATTGATTTTGAAGATTGGGAAAATTGTTTAAAACTCGGAGAGCACACATATCTATGTGATGGCAGTTTTCATTGGATACGTCGATAGTTTCAATACTTAACGTCCGATAGTTGGGATACTGGTATCGATATTATGCATTCGGTATGATGCTTATTTTATTGTTCAACCCTATGTTATAGATATATTATTTTAATCGCCTTCCAGTTGCGTGTATGGTATCAATACATTTAGAAATCTTTTTTTTTTCCTCAGTCAACATAACGACATCGGAAGTGTTAATACTTTCGGAGTATCGATATTTCGTAATGAATAGTATCAGATATCGATACTTTAATTTAAGAAGCCTATCGAAAGGAGTACCAATAATTTGGCGGTATTCCAGTGCTCCAAAGCCTTGCCTTTTTTTGAGTTTTGTCTAAAAACCGACACAACAAAGGATCGACCACAAATTTAGACACGCATGTACCAATTCAAATATCCCATCCATGCGCTGGGAACTTATTACTTACTTAACAATAGTTAACAAATGTGGAGACGCCATCTTTATTGAATAATAAACAATACAGGATTTGGCTCTGAAATGTTTTTAATTTGTAACAATCAAGCTAACCGAAGAAAGCCTAATTAACAACAATTATGTAAAATAAACATAAAAAATGGAGATGTATTTCCAAAGCCGCCATGACAGTGCAGGAAGCGGCTGGACTGAATTTAGACCGCCGAGGGAACTGGGTCAATCAGTGTTGCCAACCTTAACGGCCCGGGTCACAATCCATGCTCATAGAGCACTCACTATCCATGTGACACGACACATATTTTTAAAAATTGATATGATTTATGATAATTTATTCATTATTACAAAAGAATTTATATGCAAAAAATATATTTTTTGTAAATTTGTAATATATACTCGGTAACTACAGTAAATTCTTCTTCGTCTATGATTTTAATGGCATGAAACATTCAAGGAAGAGGGAGTGTAGTGTATTTATAACAATATACAAAAAAAAAAATAATTTAATTAGTAGCAAAACATTTTTATTTATTATATAGATTTGGAAATGACTTACTCTAAGTCTAAGAAGTTTTATAAATAAGTTATGTGTTCTCAAAAAGAGGATAATGTTTTTTCTGAATTTTATCTTAACACAGTATTCTAATTTTTTTTTAATACAGTAAAATCAAAACAAAATAATATGATATTTATCCCGATAGCATATTATTTTATATAATAGGAGTTTTAAAAAAATGGTACTAAGGACCTATTAAGGAGAACTTAAAAGAACTTCATCGTTCGATTAGTGGTTGGATTCTTCGCAAGGATTTTATTTCGAATCAATCACTATATGATTTACTACTAATAATCATAGAGTTACGACATCATGGCTGTTGCAGCTGAGAGACCTTAGCAACCGTTGTGGCGCCAGTTCGATTACTGCCCGAGAAGGTTGACTTTAATTTCGTGACGCTCCAGCGAAATGAAAATCCGACTCTCCCACTCAAGTTAGAATAAGTTAATAGAATAACCCTCGCTCTTCTCCCGAAATGAACTAGTAGGGCAACGGTTCCCAAACTGGGGGTTAAAAGAAATTTCGTAGCACCCCTGTTGGACTGAGAACATCTCGCAGCAACCTTCTCGAGATTAGTAAAAAAAACAAAACATAAAAATTCCGGCACAGTTAGAGTTGAATATGTAGAAAAATATGGTGCAAAATGCTAGAAGGTACTGTATATTTCTTTTTTAAAAGTTTTCTTTCTTTTTTATAATATTCTAAGAAAGTGGCATTTACTTGCAGCACGCCTGGCATACACAAGAGGAACCATAAATGCCGCGGCACCCACTTTGGGAACCTTTGAGGTAGTGGGTTGAAGAAAAAAAGAAATTATGACATAATCGTAAAATAAATGAATTAAAAAAAATATTAGGATAAACATAGCCTTAAGTAAATAAAAAAAAAAACATTAAATACCGTCAATTTTTTTTTTAAATATACATGTACACACTACTTAACTAAATTGGCTTTTATAATAAAAATAAAACAGCTTTTATAATAAAATATTTCGTACAATTATAATTAAAAATACATATATAACAAATTAAAATATAATCGTCACTATAAAAATAGAATATTATCACATTTTTTTTTTTTTTTTTTTTTTAAACCGGCCATGAAGCACCGCGGCCTCAGAGGGCCTATTGTACGCCGTCCCTCCTCTGCTCAAAACAGGCCAATTGACTTTGCAAATCTGGATACTGTATAGGGATCCACAGTTTCGCAAAGTTTGGGATCCAAGATACAATCCTTACCAAAGATGAGGAATCGTGTTCTTGCTACATTTATACATACATACATTTGCACATGATGTGGTAAGCAGTCTCTTCCTCCTTTCTGCAGAACCTGCAGATAGGGGACTCTGTCAGTCCCATTTTATCACATTATAACAATGATGAGAAAACCATTTAAAAATATAATTGAGAGAAATAAAAAAAAAAAAAAAAATGATAATTCAAATAATTGCCCAAATTAATTGTCTAATCTCCAAATATATATATATATATAATAAAAACAAAAACATTTTAAACATTAGTCTGCTACATAAATAAGGAGAAGATGGTTGAGGGGACGCTGAGTGAAGATCACCAATAAGTAAACACTTGGTAGTATATAATACTAGGTAGGTAGCAACTTGATGTAAGTCTCAAGGACTTGTACTGATTACTATTCTAACCATGGGGGGTCAAGTTTTCATGTCGTGGCATCGCCATAGAAATAAAAGTCGACCTCCAGGCCGGATCGAACCGGTACCGCTGCAGTCACCAGGCAGTCAAAGTTTGGGGCTTAAACTGGCTTGGCTACGAGCGGCCCTTAATCGACTATTAACTCATCGTTATTAATCAAATACTTTTAATATGCAATATACTTCTTCAATGCAATATACTTCGGCAATCATAAAAATTCACAATTATAACAACATGTTCGAAAACTTGGGGAAAACTGTTTTCTTTATATGGGTGCCGGATCACGTGGGGATCGCTGGAAATGAACTGGCGGACATTGCAGCTAAACAAGCACTTGCTCTTCCAGGTCAGGGCGCGGCCATTCTGACACCACAAGAAATAAGTCTTCCGATGAAAAATGAAATATCATCTAGTTGGCAAGCCATGTGGGATTAAAGCCCGCTAAGCAAATTAAAAACTATTAAAAAAAACATTAAACCATGGACCACATCAAACCGTTCCAATCGCAGGGAGGAGGTAGCTATTGCCAGATTGAAAATAGGTCATACAAGTTTAACTCAGACATATCTGATCAGTGAGCAGCCACCGCCAAAATATCAATACTGCAACAGTGTACTTACAATCAGTCACATATTTGAGAAATGTCATTTTTATTCTGCGAACTTGAGTAGATTGGGAGTAGGACCGAGTGTATCGGATGCTCTGAGTGATGACCAGAAGAACGTGGAAATGGTTTTAGTTTTCTTAAAAAAGGAA
Source organism: Halyomorpha halys (assembly GCF_000696795.3). Taxonomy (NCBI): domain Eukaryota; kingdom Metazoa; phylum Arthropoda; class Insecta; order Hemiptera; family Pentatomidae; genus Halyomorpha; species Halyomorpha halys. The sequence continues at coordinate 1,529,928 of NW_027105232.1, forward strand.
TGCCCTTTTGAATAAGATTCAAACCAGAAAATCTGTTATACGTAATAAAAAATACCAAAAGAAGTAATTATTTAAAGAGAAAAATAAAGTGAAATATAATTATAAATATAAATGAAATATAATTATAAAGCGCGAAACATGGGCGTTGATGACCTCAGGGTTTTACGCCCTAAAGCTCCAGATAACAACTTCTTCAATGTTCGGTCCTTTTATTCACAATTCCTTAATTATGCCCTGTCTAATGTTGCAGCCATCAACTAATGGGTTTTACCCTAATACTGTTAAAGTTACTTTTGTTATATATTAGTTAACACAATATTGTTAACATATATTCATTTTCTGAAACCATAAAGAGTATTTATGTTCGTCAACAACTTATTTATTGTCTCATGAAAAACCATTAACTGTAACTGAAATTGTTTTGAAGCAGAATGAATAGCAGGGTTTTGTAAGGTCATTTATCTATTCAGTTGTGTAAGGACTTCTTAACTATTGGAAAAGCTTAAACCTTCAAGCTTCTCGTACAAGGACACAGACGTCAGAAAACTCTAACCGTGAGTTTAAACAAAAGTTATCGATTGAAACTAGCTCAATAGAATTTATGAAAAAAAATTGGTCAACAAATAAAATATTATCACATACACAAAATACTCTTTCGACCTACGACGGAAGTCTTCTCGGAGAGAATCAAGTTATAAGAATTGTAGAGTAGTATCCAGTGGTATATGTTCAATTATATCAATTACTGTAATTGTTATTAAATATATTTCTGTGCATATTCTTTTTGATTAATTCGTTCCTTTTTTTTCTTGTTGTATACAACTTTCTATTTATAATCTTATCGTCTTATCATACTTTACAGTGTTTTTATCTTCTTCTCATTAAGTACTGATGAAGCTTTGCAAATCTGCGCGAAATATTCGTTACTAAAAAAAAATATTCCTTCCTCCTATTTTGTTTATAAATGTTTTTTATTTATATAATAGGATTATGGAACGAAAAGTGAGAAATGTTTGAATGGTATACAGGAAAATATATTTCCTTATATATATGAAATATATGAAGTTCTACAAAAAATGTATATAATTTTAAAATAGTAAATAAGATTAATGTAGTATGCAGTAACGAGAGGGAAGGCGAAGGGAGGGGGCGAGTTAATAAGATGTGAATAATAAAATAATTAAAAACAAACAATTATTGTAGAATTAAATTTTTATATAAGAATAAAATGTAAAAAAATGTAAACAAATTATATATTTTTTAAAAATATTTAATGACATGTAATTGGTTAACAATAATAATAAAATTAATGGTTTAACATGGGAAGATTAAACAATTATTCCTTAATCATACAATGAACAACTGTATTATGACTGTGAAAAAATTATTTTTTAAAACTAACAATATATATAGGTATAGTATAATTTAAATGAATCTAAAATACATAGTTGTAATATATGATTCTTTTTATAGTTCGTTTTTTCATACATATTTTCCTTCTTTTTTTTTTAACTTTGCTATTTTGTTTTCCTATATTTTATTTCATTATTTTCCTATACCCCTCTAAAGAAATTCTCTCTAGTGATCTAATACTTTTTTTTTCTAGTTTAGTAAACGTCAATTAAAATTTATATTAAAAAAATAAATTCCTAAAACCTTAGTACAGTAACAATATTAAAATTAAAATAATTTAAAAAAAATAGAGAACAAAAAATAATGAGACTACAATATAACAACAATATATATAATATAACTAACAATATATAGAGGTGTAGTATAATTTAAATTAATCTAAAATAAATAATAGTGATATACGATTTTTTTTATTTTATTGTTTTTTCATCCACATATTTTTTTTTTAACGTTATTTTTCTATACTATATTTTATATCATTATTTTCCTATATTCTCTAAATAAATTTTCTCTAGGGACCTAATACTTTTTTTTTTACTTTAGCAAACGTTAATTAAACTTTATATTAAAAAATAAATTTTTAAAACCTAAGTATAGTAATAATATACGAATAAAAAATATTAAAACTAAAGTGATTAAAAATAAAAACTTGAGAACAAAAATTAATGAGTAACTCAACCTACGTTGAAAGAGATAATGCCTATCGTCACATGTGGCGAGAAATATATCGTGGTTGCAGAGCAGAAGTGCGTATCTGCGATTTTTTTTTTTATCCTTTCCCAAATTTTATCGTGGTTTTCCATACTTGACTGTGTGTCAAAAATACTTAATTAAATAAGTAATGAAACTAATTACAAATACGAAATTAATAATTGAGCTATATTAAAAATATAAATTAGCTATTATCTCCAATAGGGAATCATAAATCAAACTCACAGAAATTTCCTGAGGTATCATTTTGGCATTGAACATATAATGTGCTCATGTGATAAGAAATTAAAAATATTTAACTATTTCTTACAAATTAAAGGATCACTTTGTTTACTCTAAATTATTTAGAAAAATCTTTTGATATTGATAATCCATTTATTTCTTCATAATAATCAGTGCGGAATAAAGTATTAATAAGAGCACATGAATTCCTTTTTGTACTTCTCAATTTATGGTTTAAATTGGTATGCACCAATTTGGACAAATAGAATTGAGCTTTGGAGCTCCACCAAACCATAAAATTCCTCCTATATCCAACCCTTACAATCCAAAAACCTCTATAAAATCCTTAATGCACCTTATTATGTTACAAATAAACTCGTCCATAAAAACCTTAACATACCAATCGTTACAGATTTGGCTCGAAATAGATATACCTCCCTCGTTTCATTCCAAAATCTTTACCAATCCAAATCCATTAATTCTTAATCTCTCATCCTTCTGAGTCGGAAAAAAAGATGGCCACGGGAGCGTGTAATTTAAAGCATTATCTTTTGGATGGTTCCTTCCATTCAAGATTTATATGTATTCATTTAAAATTCTTATAATCATATTTACCTTATATTTGTCATTTTTATCGGTTACCTTTTTGAAATCTTGTTATTTATACACATATTCTCTAAAAAAAAAAAATGTATACAGCTACATTATTTAAATTATTTTATTTTAACTAGTGGTGCAATCATTTATCTCTATAGCACAAGCCAACTTTAATAACCCCACAATAATAGACATCACACAAAACAATAAAAGCAGAAGGTTACTATAAACAATTCATAGAACTAGAAATATCAAAAACACAGCAAACTATAAAACAGACACAAAACATTTAAATACACATTATACTAATAGGCTGGCCAAATCAGGGGAAAAAAAAAAAAATCAGGGAAAATATTTGGAGTAAAAATTATATTATAATTTTTTCTTGCAAAATGGATAAAAATTAGACATATCAATAAGGCGGTAAAAAAACAGCATATTAGGCATATTGATATGTCCAAAGAAATACTGTCTAATATAGAGCATTGATTTGTGCTACAGAGATAAATGAACGTACCACTAGTGAAAGAAATTAATTTAAATAATTTAGTTACATAAAATTTAGAGTATATGTGGGTAGATGACAAGATTTCAAAATGGAAATTGATAAAAATGACAAATACGAGGTTAATTATTATTATAAAAATTTTAAATGCATATATATAGTTAAAAACTGTTGGAAAAAATAACTTAATTGTTACAATTTTAGGATACAGTAGAATATGTATATGGGAAAATATCACGAGACAATGTACAAGCACAAAATATAGAATAGATGATATTCTAATTGGAAGTTTCCTTCACCTCAACAATTTAAAAAAAGAAAATTTATACCCCCGAAATTTTCAAGAAGTAAATATACGAAAAACAATATTATTCACTTAGTAGATTGATACTATTTATTTCGAAAATAAGATATATACTGAAACATCTTGGACAGAATTATAATTCGACAAGATCAATAACCTAGAAACCGTTGAGAATTCCCCACAAGGTTCCTCGGACTTTCTCGGTGGAACTAACGATTTTCAGTCAATATTTCAGATACATAATTATTACAACTAACTGCCTTCTATAATAAGTAAATTACTTATATTAAACAATAAAAAATAATTTTAAGGGATATTTAAATAATTTAATTTCAGTAAATAAATCGTAAAACCATTTCGCTAGGTTGGTTACTGCTCAATCTACTTGAGTCTACCTTCCAACTTCCACCCCGCCTGTATATATCTTTCTTGTCAATATCATAAAGAGAAGGCCATCAATCATTCTTGCAACCTGGCCGATCCATCTGTGACAATCATGTTTCATGTATCTAAGTACTTACTTATATTTCATATTACGAATTTGTCGATTTCCTAGTTTTAGTCCAAGAACACTTGGAAAAAAAGGAAGTTATTTCATCCCAATTTATTGATTATTACTTTAATAAAAACTATATACAGTTACTAGTAAAAATTAATGAGTCTGCTAAACATAATTAAGGGAATAAAAATAGTGGCTGTTTTGAAATATTAAAAGAAAATGTATTCGGAGCTGCATATCTTTAAATCTAACAACCCTACACATCTAATAAAACATCATTTAAAGTAGAGTAAATTTTCTAAGATATGAGCCCTAATAGAGCTTTTACGTTCAATATTTCTCGAGATCCACTTTCTTAAAACGTAATATTTTATTACGGAATAACGAAAACATAATTGTCAGTGACTTTATTAGACATACAGATGTCTGTCAGCTCTCAAATTGAGGTTGTTAGAATATAATATGAAGTAGTTTATAGCGTTTATCTTCTTAGGAGTAGTTTTTCTGACTTTTCCAGGTTTATATGGCATTTTTGGAAAATATGCTAGGTTTAGTACTTATTACTAATACTACTGCAAATGATAAATATCGATTAAGAAATAAAATTAAATAAATAATTTATGAAGGCAAAAAAGTCAAAGATTTTGTGAAAATAATTGATAATTAAGTTATATACAATTTCATGGAATGACTCAGAAAAAAAATTTTAAGTTGACAACCGAGAAAATATTGGAAAACTAAGTGATAGTATTAATTAATAAAATTCTCCAATTCAAAACTATATTATTCAACCTGAAGAGTTAAATGTATTAATATAGACAAATTGATAGAGGAATAGATAAACATTACACTGGCCTATTACTAAGTCCAAAGAGTATTACCTTGAGTAACTTAATATGGATCTATCCTAAAGAGACTTAGGAATGTATTAACAGTAAATGATATTGTTTAAACAATGTTGTGTAATAATTTTTAATTATATAACTTGGCGAAAAATATTATTTTGTACTCCCAGGGGATCATACATCATCACCTGCACGGGAATTAGCTCCATATTATTCTTTGTTTTATTTATTTTAGTAGGTGGGCCTGTCGATTTGTGTGTTTTAACTTATTCATTCATTAAATTATTATATTATTCTTATTATTATTATTTTTACTTGTGTATCCAATCAAATATTTCTTTTAACTAACCTTTTATTATATTTCCCTTTAAATCTATATATTAGTTTTGTTTTGGTAAAATGTATTTATTTGCTTGTTTTAATGTAAACTGATCTACTACTGTGACTAGTATTTCTCTGGTTTAATCTCACATTGTTGTCTAATAGTGAATTTGTTTAGCGAGTCACTGGGGAGGATCTGAGAGGGGGAATTCGGGAGAGTGACTTTGTCGATCAAATGAAATAAAAATAGAGGAATCGAAGGGACAAGAAAGGGAAAGAAAAAATGGAATAAATTGAAATATTTGTATTTAGTGTGTAGACTGGAATTGGGTGTAAAAGAAAACTGTGCGGGAAAAAAAAATGTTTTCTTTCTATTTTATTATATTATGAAAAAATATGTAATTTATATATGTCCGATCACGGATTGATTAGTATGCTGTGTGGTTGTACAACCCGATGTATTCGGGGAGTATGAATGAAGAAAGCATTTCTCTCTCTCATAAATTGTTTATAAATGTTACAATGTAGCAATAGTACTAGACCCAAACCCAAAACTTACTTTAGTACAAGCAAATATAAAATATTGTTAATACTCTAAAGGAAGTATATTTTCGTTTCAACATCTAGAAATATATGAGATCTAAAAAGCTTGTAGAGGATTTTGTGAAAATAGATTTATAAATGGATTTCAAGGAATGACTTAGAAAAAAGAAGATTTTAGGATGTCAACCGGAGAAATGTGGAAAAACTAAGGGAAAATAAAACCAATACAAGAACCATTCTTCAGGAAACTAAATACAAAAATAGTAATGAGGACATTATAGATGTATCGATGGTTTAATCGATAATTTAAACACATAGAAGGAAACAATGACTAATACACAATTCATACAACTTTAATTTTTTAATAAAACTATTTAAAAAACGTACTTTAGACTATATTTTTTGAGCATTGTTTTCCAAATGTTTTAGTATTCGTCACTATTGATAAAATGCAGTCTTTTGATTAATTGGCGAAGT